>NW_027185761.1:4539684-4567786 GCF_028583685.1 Petaurus breviceps papuanus | reverse complement strand
AGAGAGAGAGAGAGAGAGAGAGAGAGAGAGACAGAGAGACAGAGAGACAGAAAGAGAGAGAGAGAGAATGTGTGTCTATTGAGGGGATAGACTTTGTTTATTATACTCAAAATAAAAGCATCTTTCCAGTCAAATGTCATCTCCTTTGAGGTACGTTTCACTCTGTACACATAATTCTTAATCTTATTCTATCCATAAGTCCATTTGTCTTGCAGAGCAAATAAACTGATAGGTAATAGACTGGGAGAGAAGAAGAGGAGAGGAGAGGAGAAAAGAGAGATAAAGAGAGAAGGGAAGAAGAGAGACAGAAACAGAGAGAGAAAGAGAAAGCATGTAAACAGAGAGGGGAAGCCTACACTCAAAGCCTAAGACTGGTTTATGGTTAGAGAGGAGGATTGGACTGGAGAAAAAGAGGAGATAAGACCCAGATCTCAGACAGAAGTAAATTAGGCCCTGTCTAGAAGGGAGAGAGAAAGCAGAGAATAGAGCTAGGCCCAAGCCCACTGAAAAAAGCACATTTCACTTTCTATAATGTAAAATATGTCTCTGGTGACCACTATTCTCCAAATGCCTTGTAACTGTACACTTAGTATTATGTTTTCTCATATGCATTTTCAAAAGACCAATGGCAATAGCACAGTATATTTTTGTGGGGAAGGGTTTTACAGGCAGATAGATGAATTATACAAAAAGAAATCAAGAAATTGCATTCGCAAAATGTCTAATGTTGCCATTTACATTTTCTTCAAAACCCCTGGACTCATTTGCTTATATGACCTTGGGACAAAAAAAAAAAAATAGACTCCCTAGGCATCAGTTTCCTCATTTTCTAAATTCAATTCAACAAGATTTTAACGCACAACTATTATGTGGATCATTGATGATGAGTCATCTGGACAAAATTAAACAGTCACTCCCCTCAAGGAGTTTATATTCTACTGAAGGGATACCACATGTACATGAATAAATACTGAATAACTTCAAGACAGAAATGGAGAATTGGAGTATATGATCTCTGAGAACACACTACCAATAAAAAAATGAAAATACTATGATTAATCAATCAACAAGTATTTTTTAAGCCATTAGTATGTCCGGAAGTGTGTAAGGCACTTGTTTTTCTGGCCCATATAAGAAGAAACAAAATGGAACACTGGAAATAGTCTGTATTTAATGCAGTTAAATGTTGACATTGTTAGCTCATCTACAGTCATGTTTATGTATGTATGTATATATATACATATAATATATTTTGTATGCAAATATAATTGTGTATATACATATGCCTATACAAAGAGAGAGATTATATAAGTATGTATATATACATTTAAAGTATTATATTTCTATGTGTGTATGTATGTGTGTGTATTTAGTTCTGAAGAATTTCCAATGTGGTAACTCTCTTCACTGACAGAGACCCATAATTGCTCTTTATAAAATAATCTTATAAAGTGCCATGGGGCACTGAAAAATTAAGTAACTTACCTAGATTCTTGCAGCCAATAAGAGGCAAGATTTAAATTTAGACCTCCCCGACTCTACTGCTGATCCTCTGTTCACTATGCAATAAGTCCAATCGTGTGCATACACATATGTGTTTATGTGTGTATGTATGTATATACATACATATATACATGTACAAATATGGGAGAATGTAGCATATATACACCTAATAATAGGCTTTAGCAAACTAGAATTTTTTTTTCCCTAGCAAATGAAGAAAATTCAAAGAAAAGCATAAAAACACAAAAATTGTTACCCTCATTAAATTTAATATATGAAGATATGTGTATGTAAATATATGTGTGTGTATTTATTTATGACTAACATTATAAAAGAAAATTTAAAAAGAAAAAAGTGCAAAATAACCGCATTGTTCTCTCTCTTCAAAGTAAACCTAACTCCAAGTCCCATCATGTTATCCTTTTGTTTTTATTCCAAGATCCAAGGATTTGCAGTATTATACATATTATATATTTTCAAACTCCATAACCTAAATAATTTTCTTTCAAATAACTGCCCATTATGCTTTCTCCTTTCCAAACTCTGGATTTCAAGTGAGCAAACATCCAGTAGAATCTTAGCTCTGCTTGTCTCTACCTATGTATTTTTGGACAAGGCAGATCACCTACTCTGTAATATCAGGTGATTGGGCTGGATCATCAAAAATGTCATTTCTGTGTCAAAATTCTATGATCTGAAATAAAAGGGAGAAAGAAGCAAAGAGAGGGTACTAAGGAGAAGGGGGCCAAAACAAATGAAAGGAAAAGAAGAGAAGGAAAAGGGGGTCATTTAAATATTTAAGTGTTCATAAGAGAACATAAGGAAGGTCAGTAAGGATAACAAAGTCAGGCAGCTTTGAAATTTATAAAATGAATTTCAAATAAAATTAGGTATATAAAGCTGCATTATTTTCAATATTATTCTATCTAAATAATCATGCCAACAATATGTAATAGACATTTCTAGTTTCATGTATAATTCTTTTCTTTCCTACTCTGTTTATGGAAATACTTTATTTTGTTTTTAAAATAAAATTATTTTTTTTAATTTAAAACCCAACAAATTCTATGAACTAAAGTCCATTTATTTGAAGAAACATGTTACATTCTTTGGGTTTCCACTTACTGAGAAGCTTCTTTCTTTTGAAGACGTTTATTACTTCTACAATTTAAATAATAACTGAAAGAGAAAATCCTAGGTCCTTAATTAATATACTTTGAAAGACAACACACACCATATGTATGTGTGTGTACATATATATATATATATGCATATATAGTTAGATATGTTATTATGATATATATGTGTATGTGCCTTTGTATATATTTCTGTATGTATGGATATGAATACATAAATATACTTGTGTTAACTTGTTATTTTAATATAAATAAACAGAAGAGACAATCTTTAGTAACTAATAAGAATCAAGTCAATGTTAAGTAAATAGGAAGTATTTCTCATTCTTTTCTATGCTCTATCTAATCATGACAACAGAGGACCTCATGTAGTATTTCTATCCTTTCTTCTCTGCTCCCATACAGCATGTAAATACTCAGCCATAATTGCCACTTGAGTCAAACTACTAATCAGTGCAAATGGGGTGAATAAAACTGGAGTGAAAAACAATTTGAATGAAATCCAATCTGGATCCCATAACCAGGAAGAAGCTTGAGCTCTCTATGAGCCTTGTGTCAAACCCACAATCATGAAGATTGCTGCAGATTAAAGAGATTTTTCCCTTTGCAAAAACGATGAAGGAAATGACCTTTATCTGCCACCAGGGACATATTTTCAAAACTAGCAAACTTTATCCAGAAATTACACAGGACTGTTAGGTAAAGAATGGCAATATCTTGTCCTGGGTACCCAGAGCTTATGGACAGAACCTATTTTGTGTAAGATGGATCAATCGAAAATGATAAACAGCTAAATGTGAGAAAGTAATGTTACAGAAGTCAGGCAATCTATGTTTTCTACACAGTTAAGCTGCTAACTTCCTGCATCATAAATGCAACAGTTCATTTAACCTGTCTCAGTTTCTTCATCAGCCAAATGAGGATAATAACACTTCCAACATATTTTTCAACTGTGAAAAGGGGGATTAAATAGTTTTATTCTCCCCACATAGCTATGAGGAGCAGATTACTGTATAATATGAATATTTGAAAGTGTCCCAAGTATCATTATTCCCTGTAGGCCAGTGGTGTATGGAGTAAAAACATGAGGATACTAGATATGAGGAGACAGATGAAGGGGACACCCTCACCAGAAAAGTAGAAGAAAAGTGATATGTAATATAGGGAACAGTAAATATTAACTTCAATAATTCAAACAGTTTGCTAAGGACAGACAGACTCTACTGGCATCTAGACTGTGAGGGAACCCCTGTTCAGAGGATACATTAGGACCTTTTTAGGGAAAATGATGATCACTTTTTCCTCATGATCCATTGTTTTGGGGTTATTGGATTTCATCTTTATACTAAGGAATTTTTCATCTTCTTGCTGATTGTTTCAATTGTTTCAGCCAGTTTTCTTGGAAAAGATAATAGAGTGATTTGCTATTTCCTTCTCCAACTCATTCTATAGATGAAGAACTGAGGCAAAGTTAAGTGACTTTTCCTATGGTCACTCATCTATTGAGTGTCTGAGGCCTGATTTAAACTCAGGAAGATGAGTCCTCCTGACTTTCAAGACTGGCATTCTATCTTCTGTGTCACTTAGCTGCCCTATTAATCTAAGATCTATGAACTTGTTTTAAAAAAAAATACATTTTAACAATATTTCAATAGAATTCTTTTGTAACCTTAAGAATTTTATTTTATGCACCCCTTTTCAAAATAATGCTTTTGCCTCAATTCCTCATCTGTAAAATGAGCTGGATAAGCAAATGGCAAACTAATCTGTTATCATTGCCAAGAAAACCCTAAATGAGGTCACAAAGGGTTGGACGTGACTACAATGACTGAACGTGATTCCTTCAGCTACTTGTTTTCTGAAGGAGAATATGTTCCGCATTCCAACAACTCAGAATATCTTAGATTGCCTGATAAAACTAATGCTGGTTAAGCTATACTGGTTACCCTTACAGCAACAACATAACTTGGTAGTACTAGAAATCTTTCTTTCTGACATCATAGTTGTGGCAACCATTTTCCCTTTTTGGGCAGAGACATGGTAGGTCTCAAAGGATACTTATCTTTTTGGCTCCTAATACAATGAAATTCCTTAGTTAGGTTAGATATCACATGTACAAACCTTTTCCAGTCAGTTGCTTATAACTTGTATTCATATACTAAGAAGGATAATATGAGTGTGTCACACAGGAAGAGTACTAGAATTCTAGCCAGGAACCCTGCTTTGAGATACCAGCTGTGTCATGAAATCACTGTTACATTAGCAAGTCACTCGATTTCTCTGAGGCTAAGTACTTACCTCACAGGATTGTTTTAAGGCAAGAGGGGAGGGTAGAGAGGAAAGAGCTTTATAGCCTTATGGCACTATATAAATGTGAGGGTTTAAAATTATTGTTTTAATTATTACAAAGTTAATAACATAGGAAAACATTTGAATCACTAAAATTTTCATTGAGTGCATGATTTTGTAAGGGAAAGGAGTCATAAAAACATTTGATCAATTTTAAATGATTGGATAAATTAAAAATTCATAACATATATTTTATATAGTTTTCCCACTTAAAATGCAAGGGAAGCTTAAATTAGCATGAATTATCCCATTTTTGCAGAATCACAAACTTACCTATTTTTACCAATAATTCATTTCATTTGAACAATGACATTACTTACTGTGTTTTTTTAATGCTTTGGGATCCTTACCATTATGAAATTTAATAGAAAGCTAAAGCTCTCTTGTCTTAAGGAAAGTAGAAGGGAATGGGATAAGTTCATTCATTAAAAAAGTATTTACTAATTTTGTTGCATGCTAGTCTGTAAAACAAAATGATTAGAATACATAGTCCCTGCAACCTAAGAAGTTTAGAACCTAGTGGAGAAAGTAAGGCATAGATACATGATAAAATGATGGGGAAAAGGGTAAGGTAAGCTATGACTGAGTACATGAATACAATAGATACAGTATCACAAATTCTGAAGTGATGCAAAGAAAAAAGATTTCTTAATATCAAGTGATAAATTGAGTGTGATAAAAGAGTTATGGTTGGACAGAAAGATAGAGAAAGAACATTTCAGTAAGAGGGAGAGGAGTCAAGATAATTTCTCTTAATTCTAGTGTCTTCCTTCTATTGATGATTCCCAATTTACTCTCTATATAGCTTTTTTTTACATAGTTGTTTGAATGTTGTCTTTCCCTTTAGACTGCAAGTTCCTTAAGAGCTTATATCCCCAGCCCTTAGCATAGTAAATGACATATAGTAGGTGCTTAAAAATGTTTATTTAGTGAATAATTTACTGAATCAGACATTTATGTGACCTACAAAGTAGTTACAGGTGATGAAGCATACTAGGGAGATACTAAAGGTCTTGATTAGGGAGAGACTAATATAGAAATAGCGGAGAAGCCCAAGGTTCAAATCCTGGTACTTCTACTCAGTTTAAGCTCGTGTTTTTCATATTATGTTCTATGGAACACCAGGTACCAACAAAACATACTGCAGTAACTCAAAAAAAGAAATCTGGCCTCCATCTCATACACACACACATACACACACACACACACACACATGTGCATGCTAACAAAGTTAGGATGTATTAAAAGACAATTAATGTGATGAAGAAAACCCCCAAGAGACACATTTTCTGGGCAATTAATAATCAATGTATTAATTGAGCAGCCTTTAATCAATAAATTGATGATCAGAGGTTTCTTTTGGTAGCCGGACACAAAGGGAGGTTGTGAATCACTTTACATCAGTTGTGTGCTTTCTGAAAGAGAACTCCCCTGACAAGTGAAACTCAACCCTAATTGGTGGACATTTAATGAGGAGGTGGGCTAAATGTGACTTGATCCTGACGCATCTAGGCTGGTGAAGGAAGCCATTTCTCTCAGGACCTCTCTAACTAGTTTTCTCCTTCATGAGTTGCATTTTCAGAAACTCTAATGGAAAGGATGAAGGACAGAGGATTCCTATTCCAGGCAAAGATTCCCTCAGACTGGATTCTGTTTATATTCTAAACTGAAATTAGGTTTCGCAGTTGGTGGGAGTTTGGATCAACCAATTAGCATGAACTTTGTGGGAGCTAGGAGTAATCTCCTAACTTAGTCATGCCCTTCAGACTGACCGATCCTTTTAGAAGTTAGCACTTAGAAGAAATAGAAAGGAAATGGTAGATCACAAATTAATCATTCATTTTTATATAATAGTATAGTATAAAATTTCTTTCATTAGTAACCTAAATAATGCACACATTGTCATAAAAAGGAAACCATCAGAAACTGCCAGAAATCATACATGACACTGAAGATCAGAGAATTCTAAACTGGGATCCATAGTTATGTATAAATTTCAGGGTGTGTTGTACATGTGTGCATACATGTGTTGTCTGTGTCTATATATGAACATGAATGGGGAACATTTATACCTTTATTTTCTCTAACTTCCAACTGAAATTTAGCATCTCTTTTGATTATGAATATAGACAACAAATATTTGTTGTTGTTATTCAATGGTGTCTGACTCTTCATAACCCCAGTTGAAATTTTCTTGGCAAAGATGCTAAAGTGTTTTGTCATTTCCTTCTCCAGCTCATTTTACAGATGAGGCAACTGAGGCAAACAGAATTAAGTGACTTGGCCAGGGTCATACAACTTAGAAGTTGTGTCTAAGGCCGGATTTGAACTTAGATCCTCCTAACTCTAAGCCCAGCACTCTATCCATGGTGCCACCACATTATTCAGCAAAAGGGTGCATAGGTTTCACCAGATTTTCAATGGATGCATAATATACAAAAAACGGTCAAGAAGCCCTCATCTAGAGCTTTCTTCTCTAAGTTTATTTTCCATCTACTCTCAACATATCCTATGTACTTATTTATATGTTGTCTCCCCAATTAGCATGTAGAGTTTTGAGAGCAGAAATTGTATTTATATTTTTGGTATACTTAGAGCTTAGCATAAAGTACCTGGCATATAGGTTCTTAATAAATGTATATTGATTGATGGATAAAAGAGCATATATATGTATGTGTATATATATATATATATACACACACAGACACACATATATATAAATAATATATGCATATATATTAATTTTAATTCGACAAATATTTATTAAGTTCTTCCTGTGTTCCAGGGCAACTAGGTGGTACAGTAGATAGAGCACCAGTCTTGGAAGCAGGATGACCTGAGTTCTAATGTGACCTCAGACACTGATTAGCTGTGTTACGCTGGGCAAGTCACTTAACCTTGTTTGCCTTAGTTTTTCATCTGTAAAATGAGCTGGAGAATAAAATGACAAACCATCCCAGTATCTTTGCAAAGAAAATCCCAAATGGGGTGACAGAGAATTGGGTAAGATTAAAACAACTTGACAACAATATCTTCCACAAACTGTGCTAAGAATTAGAGAGACAAATTTTGAAAAAGACAGTATCTGCCCTCAAGGAGTTCACAATCTAAGGGTAAAAGAACACACAAAAGGAAGCTGAAAAGGTAGGGGATGGGGATACTGACAGTACTGGTGTGGGAGGCGGGGGTGGGGGGGAGACACAGAGTCTCAACACTGTGGAGTTGAAACCAAGCAGAGATAGCAGAGATGCTGATGGGAAATGGAGAGTTCTTTATACATAATTCCATTATATTACTCGTTAACATAGAATTGGGAAGTTGGAAAATGTTGAGAAGTAAAATTGTCAATAAACAAGGCTCTGGTACAGTCACAAACCTAGGCAGAGAATCCCAAATAGAGAGGTAAAACAACTACGATAATAGCTCTCCCTCCTCCCCTCTCCCCTCTTCCCTCTCTTTCCCCTTCTTCTCCTTCTCCATCCTTCCCTCCCCTGCCTCTCTCATTTGAGTTTACTTCTAGTGATTATGAGGCACAATGTGTGGTAAATGGGCATTTCTTAAAAATCATCCCAGGGTTGAAATAAAATTGTTAAGGCATCTGCAAACCAAGCACAGCGAGTTTAAAAACAAAACTCTGGCATTTCAAAAGCCCAAAAGTGCTGAACTAAAACAATCTCAAAAAACCCTGGCTTATGTAAAGGGAAAAAAATGAAAAGTTATGAAACATCCTCTAAACTGTGGTTTAATTCCCAGAGCACTGTAATATGAGGCAGGGGATGAGAATTTGAATCCCATCTCTCCTGCTTAGTACCAGAGTGATGTTGCAAAACTTATTTTAACCTCCTTAAGGCTCAGTTTCTTTTACTGTAAAAAGAGCAGATTGGACTAAATGATCTCTAAGCACCAGCAGAGCTCTAAATGTAATTTTATGTGAGCTTTTTCATTCAATATGGTTTCCAGCTTTAAAAAAAAAAAACTTTTATCAAGTATGAAAGCTCATATCCTTCATAAGTCACTTATAATTTTTTTAGATTCATAATAAAATGGACCAGAAAAAATTTTCCCCCAATATCAGCTTCTTGTGATTTAGCACCATTAGCAGCAGGCATTAAAATTCACCTAAAAAGCTCTTCCTGTAAGAGACCCTCCCCCATTTTTGTTTAAAATGAAGAGTCTTACCTCTCTACAATAAGAGGAATATAAGTATAATTAATCAATACTTATAATTTTTTTTCCTTTCCCAGAATATCCCCTCCTTCATGTCAGCCTTCTCCCACTGGGGATTTCTTTTCCTGGACAGCCCATGCCAGCCATGCTTTATTCCCCATCAGGCTGTACTTCAGACTCTCAGGAATCTGTCACTATACTAGCCAGGCTCATGGTTACCTCCCCTACCTCCACTGCTTTTCAATTGTCTTCTCCCATTAGAATGTAAGCTACTGGAGAATAGCAATTTTCTTTGTTTTTGTTTGTAGCTACCAGCTTAGTAGGGTGTCTAGAACAATGGAAGTGCTCAATAAATAATAGGCTCATTTCTCTGTTTTGTTCAGATCAACGATTTTATCTATGGGACTCCAGCCTATGTTGATTAGAAAATTGGCCTATAACTTATTGGTAGAGTTAGTTGCCTTTGTCACTTAAGAGATTAACTGACACGCCCATGGTCACACAGCCAAGATGTGTCAAAGGCAAGATTTCAACTCTGAGCTCCTGATTCCAAGCCCAGCCCTCCAGATATGTTATGATGCCCCCCTCTAGTCAATAAAGCAAGGCAGGAGGTAGGAGAAAGGAAACACACGCACATACACACATATGCACACACTGAATTTATCAGATAGGTAAACATGCACAGTATTCTGAGAATTCTTTCCCTGGAAGTTCTTAAAAACAAAGCCTTATTCAAGAAATATTCCCTCATCCTCCCTGCAGGTATAGAAGGTTCCTAATATACAATAGCAAAAAAACAGCAGTAAGATTGCCCAGTGGGTAGAGTGCTGGGCCTGGAGTCAGGAAAACTCATCTTTCTAACCCTGTCTGCCTCAGTTCTTTATCTGAAAAATGAGCTGGAGAAGGAAATGGCAAACCACTTCAGGATCTTTGCCAAGAAAATCCCAAATCGGGTCATCATTGATATGAATGAGCAGCAAGAGGAAAAAGAATGCATGGCAATTTTTTTTCCAAATTCAGGCCAGCTCTTTAGGCAGCCCCATATTCAAAATTATACATATATATAGAGAGATGAGGGTTGCCACTTATATTCTTGGCAGAAGCACCCTCACTTAACTGACCAGGCTTATATATGTGCATGGTAAATCTTAGGTCCGACAACTCACATGGTGTGTTAGGAACCAAAAAGGCTGGCTATGGAATCAGTGTGGAATAATGAATAGAAGACCAAACTTAAAGTCATAAAGATTTGGGTTTGAGTCTTGCTTCAGACCGTTACCACCTGTGTGACCCTGAACAAATAACTTTCAGCTTCAGTTTCCTCACCTGTAAAACTGAAATAATAATATCTGCAGCACTTACCTCACAGAATGTCTGAGTTTAAATGAGCAAATGCATATAAGTGTGTAGCAAATAATAAAGAGCTTTCAATATGAAGCAAGCATGAAGGTGTTTTAAAGCCCTGAATTCCTTTCCATACTGAAAAGCTCCTTAATATTCCCCCACACCCTGTTCAATTAGAAATACTTCTCTATGCAATTATCCAATGCCTTTTCATTTTCTAACTAATTTCAAAGCTTGAAACTCAATACCTCTTAAACACAAAAGGGAATGACTTCTCATACATTTCCCACATCCATCAAATTCTGTTTTCCACTCCAATGCAGAAAACGTATGGGTCTCTGCATATTTACTTAGACATATATTTCTCACATCTGAGTTATTCTCAAGGAGTGCAGTGGTTTATGAAGCAAAATGTCACCCTCAGTGGTTTACAAACCAAAAGGAAAATGCTTTCTGGGCAGCCAACCAAAATACTTTCATTACTGACATGATCACTCTTAAGTTAGAAATATAAAGTTAATAAAAGGAGAGCAGAGGATGGTCTCCCCATACTCATTTTCCTTTATCCGAGTGGAACCTGCAAGTGTCATTATAGGAAAGGCTGCCTTGCTGTTTCCATTATACATTCCAATTTACAAGAATTTTATAACTCAGCTCTGAAAAATTTATTGTGAGCTCAAATTGACATAACAGGTATCAACTCAGGAAAAAGCTTTTAAAATGATTTAGTGCTTGCTCTCCCCTCCCACACACACACATACACACACACACACACACACATGAAAAGAAAAAAATAAAATGAAGCTTTCTAAATTAGTATTTTTCTCCCTCCCTGCTAAAGCACGAATGTATGCCTTAAAATATGAGCAAGCATCTTGGATATACCTTTCTATGGAACGTGTGGTCCAGAGTCTTTGAATATTACTTTTAAAATAATGGTTTAATGTTTTAGCATAACTAACAAATGGTTTAACCCAAATAACAAATTCCCAAATAAGTCTCCAAGAGGGTTGATAAAAATCCTTTAAACTAGAGGAAACTCTGTAGATAAAGATAAAGACTTAGATAAAATGGCATTGTTTTCCAATGTGCAAATGTACAAATTCTAAAGATATATATATATATATATAATATATATATATATATATATATATATATATATATATAAATTAGATGATGAGGGTACAACCCTTGAGCAAAGAAACTCAACCCCAGCATTAAAACTATTTTAACCTCAACCAAGGAATGCCTTGCTCAAATTATACACTAACTCACCTATTCCAACTGTAGCTTAATTGTGTAAACATGAGGGAAAGGTGTCCAGAAGAATTTTCCAATTTGGCTAATATACTGGTAAAACCAGTGAGAAAATTGGTCAACCCTATTGGTTTTATGTATGTCTGGGAGAGACAGTAGAACTCCAGCTGAATCTGGACACCATTTTCTTTGTAAGGCAATTAAAAATAAAATATTTTCTATTAATGATCTTGAGTTATTTCTAAATTTACATGCCATTATCCTTTTTACTTCAACTTAAGATAGATTATATTTTATGATCAATATATAGATAGATTTCTAGAGGAATATATATGCTTATATTTATAACTAAAATATTATATCCAAGTATAGGTACTAAGTTATATTACTTTGATAAGCTTATTACAAGATTTTATAAGTTACAATACTTTAAATTACATTAAACCTGGGATAACTTGTATACATAGACGCATATGCTATACATACATACAAATATGGATGCCTTCATGCATTGATTCATATATATGCATATATATATAGATATACACACAGCTGACATAGTTTTCTAGATATAGATATATGAAGTATATTTAATCTAGGATTGAGTCAAGTATACCAAATTATCTTGAAAATAAATGGTTATCTCCTCAAGGTCAGTAACCTTGATTTAAACATTATTTGTAGCCATCAAAATACCTGTATGGGTTTCTCTCTGTCTGATGGCCATAGTCCAATTATACAGACAAACTTTTAAAAATGGAATAGAGTCCATCAATACTGTTCTCAGGGAAGGTATATCCCAACTTCTTTGCAGAAGTAGGAAACAAGGACTAGAACACTGCAAATATTGCCAAATTTTGGATAGTTTTGTTGAATTATTCTTTAGCTTCTTTTTATTCTTTACTATAAGGAAGAACTGTGGGAGGAGGATGAAGGAGGCTACATTGAGAAATGATAGTGACATAAAAAAATCAATAAAAAAAAATGTAAGTGTTCTCAGAGACTCAGTGAAGACTGCTCTAATCATGGATTTTCATCACAGCACCTCTCTCTATAGTGTATGGGGGTAGGGTCCTCATCACAGAAAGCATGTGCACTGATACATGCATGGGACCATAAGTATGCATACTGTAACTCCTCTGGCATCATCCTAAAAGGGAGGGCAACTTTCACAATAGTACTGCTGAGTCACAACAAACACCTTCAGCTTAGTCTTCTCAAGATTTTTGTACAGAATAGAACAGCAAACTTCATTTACGATCTGTCAACAGTGCTTCTTTTAATTAGCCTGGGTATACTCAGAAGACATTGCAGGACCTTGGAAAGAAGTGAGTATTAGGTTTGGACTTTGATGTCCTGAGTTGAGATCATGACTCTGCCATACCTTGACCTAATCTCTGGGCTTCATTTTTCTCATCTATGAAGTGGAGGTAAGAGGTATAGAGTGAATGACTTCCAAGGTCCTTTCTAGTTCTAAATCTATAATCCAAAGTACTTGTGACTACAGTTGCTCTCTTTCTTTTTTTTTGAAGGGGGAGGGCCAGGCAATTGGGGTTAAGTGACTTGCCCAAGGTCACATGGCTAGTAATTAAGAGTCTGATTTGAACTCAGAGTTTAAATCCTCCTGACTCTAGGGTCAGTGCTCTGTTCATTGTGCCATGTAGTCAGCCCCATAGTTGCTCTCAATAGCACTGGAAATTCCTGGTACTCCCCAGAGATGTAGGAACATAGCACCCTCTGAATCCTCTCATATACTTATATTCAGCATTACTATTCCTTGTAAATTTCTCTATGGGCAAGGTCCCTCCCATATATAACCTTTGGGCTCCTCTTCACTATAATGAAGTGATAATACCATCCCAAGAATTTATTCTAAAAAAAAAGGGGTCTTCATAAACCTTAAAAAGGGATAGAAATAAGGATAGAGATAGAGATAAGAATTTCAGCTGGGTTTGGAAACTCCCTCTACCAATGCAGGCCAACATCTTCTTTGCAAATTAAGTCTTTCACGGTTTTTTAGAGCACTCAGGGTTTTCTCAGTTCCACAGTCAGTATGTGTCAGATGCAGGATTTGAACACAGATATTCCTGACATCAAGGTTAGTTCTCTTTCCAGTTCATGGGATCTCTCTATAACATTGATTCCTAAATTTGCAGTAGAACTCAAATTTGAGAAATCATTACTGTCAGTATTATGATTTTACTAACAAATCCTATCCCAGTGAATTGGCTTATGTGGTACCTGTAAAGGAGCTCTTTAAGGACAATGGAGATATTGCTTTATGGTTCATATTTGCTATAGCTTTCTTTCAATTCCTGAAGTATCTGCTCTAATACACAATTTTATTTCAGAAAAAGCTTCCTAATATGTTCAACTACAAAAATATTATTAATCTCATAAATGTTAAATTGGAGTCCTATTATTATACCAATTGACACATCAAACAAGTCTTTTTTTTTCTGGGGTGGGAGTGGGATGGATAGGGGTTAATATAACTTAAGGAAGTGGAATTTAGCAAAAAAAAGAATTTGGTGCCAGGATGGCACTTTGCATAACAGGAAATCCAAAAGTACATTTACCCAAGCCTTGGTCAATAATAACTTAAAGGCTACAACATGGAGAGAATGAGACCTTGGCTCCTCAGAAGCTATGTGAACACAATGAAAACTCTGGCAGGACCTACCAAGCTGGATTGAGTTCAAATACAGGCCTGGCTATACATGGTGTGCCTGTTGTCCAAGGACCAGCCTCCTGACATTCAAAGGTGCTTATCAGTAAGAGGTTGCCCACTGGTTAATGGTTTTTTTTGTATTCAAAAGAATTCATAAAAATGCATTTATCTTCCCTTTCTTATCCTTCTTTTCTTTTACCTTCCTTATTACAGCCAAGGTCCTTTCTGATTGATTAATTGATGAACTATTGGCAAAGGTGTGAAGGTAATACTCTATTGGATGAAATATTGCATTTATTGAAATAATAAATAAACATTCAACCAAAATAAATGAAAGGATGTAGCATGATACAATGGGGGTTAGTCCAGAGCTGGAGGACCTTGATTTATGTCATCATACCTATAATGATTTCTAGTTGTATGACCTTAGGCAAGTTCCTTAACCAACCTAGGTCTTAGTTTCCATATCTGTAATGAGGTTTTACTTCATTTTCATTTTTATGTCTATGAACCTCTAAAATAATAACATTCCAGGAGATCATAAACTCACAAAAATATTTAGTAATCAAAAATGCAATGGCTATTTGACTGACATTATATTATGCATTCCCATTCCTAGTCTATTGTATGTTTGGGTTTGGGAAGCTCTTCATTGTTTTTCCCTGTTATGAATTTTTATTAATGATATATTCTTGTTAAAACTGGATGCTGTTGAATTCAAGGTGTGTGTTTTTTATACTTTCTTACAAAATCAAGCTTGATTCAAAAATTCATATTTCCAAATGATATTTTTTCCTAATTCCTAAAAAGTGAGCAAATTCACCCAAACATGCCCTAAAGAGAAATCATTCAGTGCTTCTTAACTTTACAATTAAACTCTCTCTCTCTGTCTTTCTCTCTTCCCCTCCCTCTACCTCCCTCTCTCTACCCCCCCTTCTCTCTCTTTCCCCCACCCTCTTCCTCTCCTTCTCTCTCTCTCTGTCTCTCAAGGTTTTACCAGATGACTAAGTGAAGTTCTGATAGGGACAGATAGTTTCCAGAGCAGATTTGTCAAATTGCCACTGAATAGATCATCCAAGTCGGTTTCCTAGTTGAAGCTTGTACCCCTTTTCTTGAGTTGGCATTAGCCACATCTCTGCCATTGGTCACAACAGGAATCAAGAAAGTGGGAATAAAAACCCAAAGGGAAACCCATTTCTGCTCCTGGAAAACCAACTCAATGTGCAAAGACACATACGATGGACCACCACCATCACAGGTATATACAAAGGACCGTATACTTGACATATCTTATAAATGTGATTTGTATGAGAACAGAATATTTTGCTTGGTGGTATTGCTTCTTAAGTGCAACATATAAAATGTATATATGCTAAATCATATCCTCCATAACTAAATGTTCTTAAACATAAAATAGAAGGAAAAACACTTTTTTTTTCCCATAGTTAGATATACAGAGTGAAAGAAGAAAGGAAACTAATTGATGGAGTGTAAAATACTATGCCTATAGTAATGAGTGTGACAAATTATGCATCTAACTCCAAGTCTGTGATGAGCCAGGGTAAGTAAATCGCAGTCAGAGAGCAAGGAGCTCCTGGGTATCATTTCATGCTTGAAAAGAGACAATTTACAAGCGGTGCCCTGAGGCTGGAGAAGAGTTGATTTCCATCACAAGTTAGACAACTTTATTCCCTGAGGGCAATTTATTCACCCATTCTTCCCAAAATGACTATGATTATGATTTAGCATGAGTGTCAGATGCAGTCCCACTCTACCTAAACAAGCTCCTCCCTGCACCCTCTGCCCTCCTGCTAATGCACTTAACCTCCCTTCTCACCCTCACTACATGCATCAGATTAATACATAACCTTGCCTAAGTGTTACTTAATTTTTACCTGTACTTATTCTGTCTTCATTCATTGACTCATAAGTTTCTAGAGAGCAAAGAGCACAAGTAATTGCTTTTGTATCACCCAGGTGAGTGAACACCACACTCAATTAGGTGTTTAATAGAGGCTTGCTGATGATGGTTTTATGTTCTCTAATTGATGCCACTCTTCTTTGGTAAGTACCCTAGTTATTATTTAATATTTATCAATAAATATCCACATTGTATTAGATATTAAATCAAGTATTCTCTCCCCACATCAACATCTTCACTGTATTATTTGTTAATTAATTTGCTTAACTGGTCAAGAAAATCAATCTAGTCTTCTACCTGTTCTAATGGTACCAGTCCCAAAGATTTTTCCCAATGCACTCCAAAAGCACACAAGTATGGCTTGAACCTGAGAGATTCCCAGCTGGAGCCCTCCTTGTATTATGAAAAGAAATTGGGAAGTCCCTAGTTGAGTCTCAGGCTAATTTTTCATTGATCCCCAAACATGTTCCTTTGGAATTAATGGTAATTTGCCATCATTAATCTTAGCAGGTCTCCCTGCTCTAGCCTTTGTAAAAGTTTATATATACATTTGGCTGCAGGGTCCATTATAACACTGTTTAAAATCTTCCTTTTTAATTAAGTCTGTCAGGCTATTGGAGAACCTTCAGGACCTTGTTTTCTTGATGCCAAAAAATGCATCATGCCCATGAAGGCACTAATCATCCATCACTTTATTCAAATTGATTTGAAATGATGATAGAATAAAATCCAAACTAGGTCAGACCAATGACACTTCTACCTCAGTATTTTTTTCTTTTGACATGGATATTTTGGAATGCTATGTGGCATTCTATGTTACAATGCGCTGGAAGGTGGCCTGGAGGAGCACTAGGTTCATATCTCCACTCCAGGTTTTACTAGCTCTAATGTAATAAGTAAGTCTTCGACCCTCACTGCATCTCAGTTTCCTCATCTTTAAAATTCTAGCACAGACAGAAATACCAAAAAGGTAAAACACCTCACAAAATAATACCAGAGAACTTAAAAACTACGCAACCCCCTAAATCATAAGTGGAATCAACAAAGTAACGTTCCAGGCTTGTACTTTAGGGTCCATCTATAGAAGTGCCTGTGGGGCCACTCCTGAGAACACTGACTCAGTGTGTACCTTTCCAACACACGGATCACACAAGAACTGGCACACAGATTCTGCCCTGTCATACAAATGAAATAAAGAAAAACTGGGAAGGCGAGAGGCAGGACAGAAGAGGAGCACAGTGCAAAGAACAAAACCAAACCATCTGATTGTGAGATTCGGAAAAGAGGAGGGAAATCTGATTGAAGAAAATGTGTGTGAAGAAAATGCTGAGCACAGTCTTTTCAATCTAGAACTTACTGGCTCTGAGTAAGGACCCACCTTACTGGCATACTCATCAATTGAGGAATGGCTAAACAAGTTGTGGTATATGATTGTGATGGAACACTACTGTGCTATAATAAATGATGGACTTGATGATCTTAGAAAAACCTGGATAGACTTGCATGAAATAATGAAAAGCGAAAGAAGCAGAAGCAACAGAATGTTATTGTACACAGTAACAATATTGTTCGAAGAATAACTTTGACTGGCTAAGTCATTTTGACTATTATAAATACCTAAATTAACTACAAAGGACATATGAAGGAAGGGAATATCTGCATCCAGTGAAAGAACTATTAAATAGCAGTATGTATATAATGGTTTTAAACACACATATGTACCTACATATTTGTGCCTAATGGTAGTCATTTCTTGGGGGAGTAAGAAAAAGGGGGGGGGAAAGAAAGTTACATTATAACATTATTATATATTTAAAAGGAATAAGCTTTACGTAATAGTTTGCAGTTTCATGAGCAACCATCTTTATATTTTTCCTATTTGACTATGTTATACAAATACTTGCTTTATTTTTAAGTTCAGAATAAAATAAATAAAATTTTAAGATAACAAAGAAAATTCCACAATGAAATTTAAAATTTTAAATGAAAATATTAGAAGTAAAATTAAGTCAGAGAGCAGAACTTCAATGCAAGTCAAAAAAAAGACTAATAGAAAGTATAATAATGTTACTAAATAAGTAGATTCCTTTTAAGAGAAAATTACAGATTTGGAACACAAAAATCCAAAAGGAGTTGAAACATTGATAGAAAAAAAGGCATAAGTTAATCATTTTAAATGAAAAGCATATGAATTCTACAAATATAAGAAATGTTTTTGAAAACAGGTTGTATAGACCAGAAGTATCAGACTCAGGGATAACAAAATTTCCAATGGGAACAAACCATAACAAAATAAAATTGGGAAAATGATTAACAAAATAAATAAAAATACAATACAACTATATAACGTTCAGTTATTTTTCAGTGATCGTTTACTCTTTGTGACCCCATTTGGAGTTTTCTTGGCATAAATACTGTAGTGCTTTGTCATTGTCTTCTCCAGCTCATATTACAGATGAGGAAACTGAGACAGTTAAGTAACTTGCTCAGGATTACACAGATAATAAGTGCCAGAAGCCAGATTTGAACTCAGGAAGATGAGTCTTCCTGACTCCAGGACCAGCACAATACAACATAGATAATGGTAATCTATGGTTTTGTAAGTTAATATGAAGCCTGCAGGGGTCTGTTTCTGTTTTACTTTGATGCTACCATATAGACATAATTTGAGGATGATAGGTCACCAGAAGAACATATTTTAAAAATCCAAATACAATATTTCCAGGAAAGTACAGGTAAATTGCCAAAATACTGAATATAGACAACAATGTGTTGATCAATTAAATCAACAGATTGCCACCATAGAAAAACCTTAAAACATCAAGTAATGTAAAATTTCACCATTCTAATAAACAACAATTTTTTAAATCAGTCAGAAGAATGATCTTCACCTATGAAATAAGACCATTCTGAATAACTCAGGCTTACTTTGTAGCCACCAGACAATAGAGGAAAAAATGGAATAGTTGACATTCTAAAGGGAACTCCAACTACAAACAAAAATAGCATATCCTATAACAATAAATGAGACTTAAATGAAAATCATAATAATCATAAGTGAAAATACCTCCAACTGAAAAAGAAATTTAAAGCATTCCCTGTGTTTAAAAATAAAGAAATAATGATCAGAATATTTCTTTCATATAGATGGCAAATCAGATAAACAGAAGAAGGTAAATAGGCACATTTAAAGAAAGAGAAATTTAAAATAATCATCTCTTTGTAGCAGCCTATTATTTAAATTTAAAAAATGAACTAGGGATAAAGGAAAGTAAAAAGAGATGATAAAGAAAGAAAGTTTTTAAGGGAAACTTAAAGACTGTAGAAGGGAAGAAAAAAAGAACTGAAATAATAAGCCATGGATGAACTCCATTTTTGCCCTATAAGTGAATCAGTATATTTTATGAAAAGATAACATGGAGAATTTTTCAAAAGGGGAGTTAAGAGTGGGGTGGGCTGGCCAGAATGGCGTCAATGATGTATATCTAACCAGTTTCTTATGTGAGCAGAGAAGGGATTGTCAAATGGTATGTCACCAAATGGCATGCCATCAAATATGATAACTTTGTCTAATCTTTGCCAATGTTTTTCTTTGATTTCTTTCTCCCATTATTATTGCTAAATTCTAGAATTAAGACAAATAATATTAGGCATTGATCATGATGAGAGATTTGAATTCCATTCTCACTTTGGACTTCAAATCAACACCCAGGGAACCATAAACACACAATTATAATAATAAAAGCAAGAGCTTGTACAATGTACTTTCATATATTTTTTTTTTAAATTTTCTTGCAATCACCCTGGGACACCCAGTTACAAGGAATATGATTCCATTTAGTGATTCATAGTATCATTGGACTTAGAAATGGAACAGATCTTGGAGACCATTTATCAATCAACAAACACTTAATAAGTGCCTTTGTATGAGGAATTCTGCTAGGCACTGGGAATATAAATATAAAGAAAGAAAAAAAAACCCTTCTCTCAAGAAGTTTACATTTTCATGAGAGAAGCTTAAGTCAGGTCATTCATTTGACAGTTGAGGAAGATAAGGACTACAGAAGATAAATGATTTGTCAAGCGTCACTAGTCTTCAAACCCTAATATTCTGATTTTAGGTATAATATTTGCTCCACTCCAATCTCTCCTGCTTGCCTGTCTGTCTCTTACTTAAGATTCATGACCTTCACATACTATATGCCTCTTATCTTGTCCTCATTCAAACTTTCTTTGATCCTACTAATAGGAAAAAATACATATGCACATGTATATATGTATGCATCCACAAACACATATACATAGACACATACCTATACTTAAAGACTAATAATATATGAGAATATAGGTCACACCTCAACATGACTGTTTAAATGGCATTGAATAACGAATATGCATGTCTTATTTATCTTTGCATTCTTTTTTTAAATCTAACAATGTGCATAGTTGAATCAAGGTAGGAAGAATGTTGCATATTAAGTTGTGTTCAATGGCACCTGTAATTTGATGATTTGATCTATACAGAAATTCCAGTGTGCAATGAGTTTCACATCCACATCCTCCCTTGATTCTCTTCAAATAGACTCAAAATTAAAATGTATGGAGACAGCAGGGAAAGTTCAGGCAAATTAAGCTTATTTTATGGTTGATATAATTTCTTCTCCATGGGTAATAATAGTTTATATGTGACTCTATATGGCTGATAAAACATCTGTCATACATCTCATTTGCACTTCATTTTGAGAGGTGGAAACCCCAAGTGTTATTTATTCCCATTTTATTAAAAAAAAAAAGGAAACTGAGTCTCAGGTTAAATGATTTCCAAAATGCACATAGCTAGTAAATGGTAGAACTGAGACCACGATGTTTTGTGAAATGAGATCCATTACTCACCTCGATGTCCACAGTTCCCAGGAGCTTACATAATTAGATGTTAGTTCTGCTGGGAAGACAATGTTTGTAGGTGTTCAATTCCTAGCATGTGCTGATTGCAAAAGTTAAAGGGAAGTGAGCAATTGCCTGTCTTCATTAAATCAAAATCCTATTTATTGACAATTGCAAGGTACCACAGCTGAAGAATTGGCCGAGTAATTCAGAAAAAAATAAGGAAAAGAAGATTTCTTACTTTCTATTTTGTTCTATTTCTTGTACTGATGTTTTGTGAGAAAATATCAAATGTTCTAACCCAAGAGTGGGGAACCTGAGGCCTTGAGGCCCCATGTAGCCTCCTAAGTCCTTGAGTGCAACCTTTTGACTGAGTCCAAGTTTTGAGAACAAATTCCTTTATCAAGGGGATTTGTTCTGTAAAATTTGGATTTAGTCCAAGGGCCACATGTGGCCTCAAGGCCACACCCTATATCTAACCCATAGCAGAATGAACACTGAGTCTGGAGTCAGAGACTTCAGATTGATTCCTGGCTTCAGTAAGTCACCTCTATCTGGGCCTCACTTTCCTCATC
The DNA here is from genome assembly GCF_028583685.1 of Petaurus breviceps papuanus. NCBI lineage: Eukaryota > Metazoa > Chordata > Mammalia > Diprotodontia > Petauridae > Petaurus > Petaurus breviceps. The sequence goes on along the minus strand of NW_027185761.1, from coordinate 4,545,979 downwards.
TATATAATCATGTCTAACATCTCTTCTATTCTAAATCTATGATTATCTGATTCTCAAATTCTAAATCCATTATTTCCAACAGTCTATAGTACACCTATACCTGGCTATCTCTTCAGTCCCTCAAGCTCTATGCGTTCTAAAACTGTTATTCTATGACTTGGCAATTTTTTCTCAGGCATGACCATTGCACTTGACTAAATAAAGTGTAAAGGAATTATTCTGACATTCAAAGCTCCTCACAGTCTGATTTCTGCCTTCTTTATAATATTCACTGTCCCTTTGCACACTTCAGTCAAATTTAACTACTTGCCACACTGCAAATTTATGCCACACTTTTTTTTCCTCCTCTATGCCTTTGAAGATAACATCCCTTACATGTCAAAAATCCTCCCTGTGGGCAAAATCTCTGCCTGTTGAAATCCTAATTATCCTTCTAAGTCTAGCTCAAATCCCCCTCTCTATAGTTTAATACCTCTAACCAAAAAGAAAAAAAAAAACCCCACAAAACCCCAAACCTTTTGTGTTTTTTTAATAGCACCTTTTGATTCCCTTACACAATTAACATATCTTGCTTTGTATCTTAATTACTTGCATGCATTTCTTCCTCCAAAATGGTTGTATTCTGACACCTTATCACAATGGGGATTTAACTTTGCATTCTCAGAGGTTATGCCAGTGGTGTTCAATCTTTGGCATGTCCAACCAAGCAGAAAAGGCTTCTCATATAGGCCCAATGATAGACAAAACATCAACCTGGTGAGTACAAGTTTGCTAGGCAGATTGGGCAGTTGGTAACAATGTGCTGATTTTGTGGGAGGGAGGTTAATGAAGATGTTGCATGACAATAACTCATGAAGTCTGTTTAACTAAGGTGTAGAGACCTCATTGGTGGGGGGGTCCACACAAATTCAACAGACAGAAATTTCATGTGTTTTCTCTTTTGATCCCCATGACAATAATTGAACCCCTAATAGGGGCCAAAGCCTGAACTAATCAATCAGACTGCTTTGCTTTTGCCCTTTTCTGTGTCAGCAACTTCAAAGACCAGATAAGGCTGACTTCTCTCATCTTTTCTAGAGGCATGTGCTGTGTGGGGGAGGCTCAATTATCCAGGGATCTTCATTTCCAACAGACACTTCTTTGTCAATTGTCTTGTCAATTTGTATTCTCAACTTATTCAACTAGGAAACTTCCTTTCTAAAAACATATGGAGACCATAAATCTGAGGGACACAGACATCCTGGGATTGTCCTAAAACATAGAAAAACTTTGTCATTCTTGTCTCAGAAAATCAGAACTTATGTTTTGGCTCCTTGTAGGGAGAAGCTCTCTAGCTTCAGTTAACTTTAAGGGAATAAACAATATAAATATATATCACCTGGCCTATTCGCCTCCTTTAACCAAACTTTCAGGTCGACACTCACAATACCCCCCTTGGGTGTTATTGTTACTTCTGCTTTACAGATGACCTAAGACTCAGTGAGGCTAAATAATTTAACTAGGACAAAAGAGTAGTTATTGTAGTAGGATTCCAACCGAAGTCTCCTGAAATACAAGTTGAAAATACCTATTTACTATGATATATTGCCTTTAAATAATGGCTGAATGAATAAATCAGCTAGGTGGCACAGTGGATGGGACCTTAGACCTAGAATAAGGAAGAACTGAGTTCAAATTCAGCATTAGACACTAACTATGTGAAACAAGGCAAATCATTTAACCTTTTTTGGGTCTCTTCAACAATAAAATAGGGATGATAATAATAAAACAACTTCCAAGGTTACTATGAAGATCAAATAATATCAGATTTGTAGAGCACTTAGCATTTAGTAAATGCTTGTTTCCTTTCTTCCTTAGAAACTGAATTTTACATGCAAGGAAAACATGTAATTCATCATTTGTCCCATCAGTAAAATATTTACTTCCCCAAATAGCACAATCAAAGAGTTCAAGCTTAGCCCCAAATGTCAAATGCAACAGGTCCTGAGGCAGACTAAAAGCTTTCACTCCTCCCTATAAGATAATTTCCTTCTTAAAACCTCTTAGCAGATCTTAATGAATTTTTCACTCTCCCAATTCTTCTGAAAAAATATTTCTTTTTTTCTCTTTTTTTTAAATGCAAGAAAATGTGAACTTCTAATTCACAATAGATGACCCAGTCAAGCAACATTAAGTAGCTATGCAGTAGAATGAGAAAGAGCACTTGGATTCGAAAGAACAATTCCCCTGGGAAGCTCTGCAAAGCAAATGATGATATATGGCCCCCATATACCTTTCTACCAACAGTTAACTGGAATGGAAATATTGATCCAATATTATTCACCTTGCTGCAGCCAAACCCAAATGCAACCACTAAGAAGACATATACAAATCCACATCTTCATTCAATTCCCATTTCTTTTTCTTCAGTTTCTGGCAGCCTATTTGGAGAACCCCAGCTATTAAGACACTGCCTTTGTCATCCCTGAGCTCTTCTCCCCTGTACGGAACAACAGGAAGCATTCAAGACCTGTACGGCTCATGCATGAACTCATTTAAATCAACAAATATTTACTTAGCATCAGCTACATGTTACTCACTGTGCAGGCTCATAGTATATGTGCAGTTAACCTGATAACAATAGCTAGCATTCATACAGTATTTTAAGGTTTGTAAAGTAACATATAACCTGATTTGATCATCAGGACAACAGCTCTGTGAGGTGGGTGCTATTATTATTCCCTTTTGACAGATCAGGAAACTGAATGAAAGGAGGTCAGTGATTTACCAAAGGTCACACAGCTAGTTAGTGTCTGGAACAGGATTTAAATTCAATTCTCCTTGACTCCAATGTCTATACATTATGCTACATAGCTGCTGCTATTAATGTATCAAAGAGTACCTAGGATATCTCAAAGCTACTGATAAGACTTAGGGTTATTTTTAGTGGGGGTTGTCTTAAAAACATCAAATTACCTGGGAATATCGTATTGTTGTGCATGTCAAAATGACTGTAATACTATGGCCTTGGCACCACAGTTGTCTCACCTGTGACTCCTGCAAATCCTCACTGAGCTTTACCATGTTCTTGTCCCAGACTTTTGCAAGACCTCTTTTCACTGAATTTGTTTCCATTTCTTTCTGGTTTCATGAACATGAACTCTGGTCCCTGGTTATATGTACTCTTTGAGCATTGTCCCCAATCTAAAGTTTTCTTCCATCTTGTACTACCTTTATTCAGTCAGCACAGTAGTCATTGGTTTTCTTTTGGCAGTTTAGTGGTACTCAAGAAGTCAATACTAATGACTAGTCCAATGACTGTGATTCTAAACCTTCAAGGATTCTGCAGCTCTTCAATGGTTTCTGTGATAGTTATTAAAATCATTTAACTCTTAAATACCCAAATCCCTGATAATGATATCTACGCTAGGCTACCAATGAATATCTGCAGGAAAAAAAAAACTAACAATTCTAGGACCTAAGAATATTTTTGTCTGAGTATAATTTTATGTTAGAGTATGTTAGATATTATCTTAGAAAGTACTCTGCAATTGCCTTTAATAAAACTAATCTTGACTACACGTTATCAATTAACATCTTTATTTGTTAAGAAAACAGTGGTCTGCCTGTGTGAACTTCTATTAAAAAAACAGTGCTTGTCTCTGAAATGGCCCCAGGTGGTAAAGTCATAAACTGGCAGTGCAGACCCATTGTAGGAAGCACAAGCGCCATCTAGTGGTCCAACCGGCCCCATTAAATGATCTACAGATTTCTAATTCCTGGATTTACACATTTTAAAAGACACACACACAAAAAAAAGTGATGTGCTCTACAAAGTGGTATTAATATGGCAAAACATAAATCATTTATATATACATATATTCACACATACTGTGCATGTATATATGTGTATATTCACATGTATGTATATGCCTGTATGTGTAGACATACATGTGTATATATACATACATATATAGGTATGTATTACAAGTCAGTTACCAAGAATTGTGTAGTGACAAATTTTAAGCTATACCCCAGAACAAGAAATTATCCTTATCTAATCAAAACCTCTTTTATATTGATGAGGAAATTGAAGCCCATAGAGTTTAAGCCATTTTCCACAAAGCCACATGGCAAATTGATGATAGAATTCAGACTAGAGTTCTTATAGGCTGTCCTCCAGTCCTCTGTTGTTCGAATTCTCCATGTTGCCCTTTGGTTCTCCTGAGTCTCCCTCTCTGTGATGCCCAAGTGATTCAACAGTAGTTTAGAAAAAGAACGAAAAGGCCAGGGCAGCTTCACAGTTAAAGACTATGCTTGCCTTGCTGTCAAAATCACTTCCAAATTGAACCCCAGATCCATTCCACAATTGTTTGTGAAGATATGGCCCAAGGCAAGAAGCCACAAGGGATCATAGACTTCCAGATGGAAGGGCCCTCATAGATGACAGAATCCAACCCTAACAGAACAGGAATCCCCTGTACAAAATCTGCACCAAGTGCAAGTAGAGGTTCCGCTTGAAGATGTCTAGTGGAGGGGCGGGGGAGGGGGGAGCTCATTACAGTTTGGGAATGACCCTTTTATTTAAAGAGCTGCTTTCATTTTTGGAAAGTTTTTCCTTCCATCCACACACAATCTCCCACCTTTCTCATATAACTGCCCTGGGGGAAAGAAATTCTAAATCCTCTCAAATGCAAGGCAACTACCCAGATTATCAAAGGGTTGATGAAGCAAGGGAATTGGGAAAAGGAAACCTAAAATTCTGTCTATTTAACTATTTCACCAAGATATCCCTTTCTCCAACATGATTTTAGGATATTAGATTAACCATAAAATTCCTTTTTTGGCCATGCAAATGATTGGGATTTGACCAAAGTTCTCCATGAAAATCTTCTCTAATGAATCCTTTGTTTAAATGACCATCAGTTCTCAAATGTTCAACAGATATTTTGGCTGCTCAGTAAGAGCATTAACAAGTAATGAATTTGTAGTCCACTAAAACCCCCAAACCCTTTTCACACATACTTTTTTCTAGACATAGTTCTTCAACTCTTTTAATAACCTTAATTAAAATTCCTTATTTAATCATGGCAAGTAAGTATACATTTGAATTAATAAATTATCCAGTTAAGTTTGATAAAATACCATATGATCATAGATGTAAAGCAGGAAGGGCCCACAGATGTCATCTAGACCAAACCCCTTATGCTACAGATGAAAAAACTGAGTCCAAGGGAGGTTGTGATTTGTCCAAAGTCACACAGATAGCTACATCAGAGAGTGGATTTGGATTCAGGTCCTTTGCCCTCAAAACCAATTCTGTGCTCACTCTACCATTGGTAGTAGAGACATAGAAACCTTAAGGAAGGAAAGAACCAAGAAGGCTTTCTGGATTATGAAGGAGAAGCCTGAGAAAGAGATTCTGGGTGACTCCAGGAAGAGGGACAACACATAAGCTGCTTTCTCCCAAGAACACAGATAGAAGCATATAAACTCTCCCACTCTCAAAACTGGAGAAATATCTGGTCACAGTGAGCCTTTTGAACTTCTAGACAAAAAAAATAAAAAAATTCAACTTATGAACCGCTCTTTACATGGAAATTTAAAAAAAAAAAGTTAAATGACGAATGGGGTCATGTCTCAGTGGCAACTACAGGGTCAAAATTCTTCTATTGTAAAGGAATATATTTTGTTTTTATCTTATGTGCATTCATTTATTAAATACCTAGAATGATTTCACTTTTGGGGCTTTTATTTTATAATGCTTTGTTTCCTTTAAGGAGTCAGGACTGAATCATTAACCCAGAGATAGAGAAGACCTGAGAAAAAATGAAGAACTCCTGGGAAAAGACACAACAAACCTTCAATAAAAACAGTAGCACAGAAACTGCCTCATTTTTATCTTTATTTTGCTAATGCAGTTTTGTTTGGTTGAGACTAGAGCTATGATTTCATCAGAAGGGAAAGCTCAAAGACAAGAAAGTCTCCAGTGCACGTCACCAATGCTTTTATCACTTAGGGTCTCTTAGGTTTAGAGGGCTTTTGTTGTTTGTTCTGTAGTTTTCAGTCATGTTTGACTCTTCATGTCCTCATTTTGGGTTTTTTTTGGCAAAGAATTGTCTTCCATTTCCTTCTACAGCTAATTTTACAGATGAGGAAATGGAGGCAAAAAGGGTTATGTGATTTACTCAGGATCATATAGCTAGTAAGTGCATGAGTCCAGGTTTGAACTCAATTGAGTCTTCCTAACTACAGGGCCCATAGTCTATCTTCTGCACCACCTAGCTGCCTTTAGATGCCTTTCCTTTGGACTCAT
>NW_027185761.1:4384487-4534684 GCF_028583685.1 Petaurus breviceps papuanus | reverse complement strand
TTAAACTTGATGTAACTCTGGGGTAGATTCAATTGTGATCCAGGGGTGGGGAACTTTTGACCTTATGTTTGGAAACTAATCTCCATTTGAGAAGAGGGGCTTTGTGGTGGACTTAATTAAGGTATAGCCTAGGGGTGGAGAAGTCTTTAGAACAGGGACTTTGTAATTGATTGAATGATTGGAAGGTCCTGGGGTGGGGTAGTACTTGGAGATTATTTAATCACACTTAGTAAATGCTGTATTTTGAATGATGTCATGTTTTGATCTTCTCTGTTCTTGGTTTGTCACTGAATAAAATAGAGAGCACCTATGCTGGTATTTTGAACCTGGGAAGTTGCCTTCTTTTGGCATTATATTACAGTTAGCAAGGGTTAAGGTTGTAGAAGATGCGATTTGAGATGAGTCTTGAAGGTCTTTAGGTTAAGCAGGAGGCAGAGGTGAGGAAGAAGAGCTTTCCAGGTACAGGAAACATGCAGAGTAAAGGGAGGAAGTTGATGGAGTGTTATATGCAAGGAACAAGAAAGCTTGGTGGATTGTAAAGTCCATTGAAGGAAGGAAAGTATAAAAAGACTGGAAAGATGTAAAAGTACAGATTAATAATGGCTTTAAAAGTTAAACAAAAGAGTTGATATTTTACCTTAATGGTAATAGGGGACCTCTAGTATGTTGTGGGAAGGGGAGAGGGAGTGATGTGGTCAGATATGCACTTTAGAAGGATTACTTTGACAGTTTAATGGAAGGGAGAATAAATTGAGGAGAGACTTGAAACAAGGAGACCAACAAGGCTATTGCAATAATCCAGATATGAATACTTGCTTTCAGGAGGGCCACTGTAAGAATAGAAAGAAGGGGGCCTATATGGGAAATGTTATAAAGGTAGAAATGATAATACTTGTCAAGAGTTTGGATATGTAGAATGAGTGTATAAAGTCAAGAATGCTATTGAGGTTGTGAGCCTGACTGTCTGGGAGGATGGTTGTGCCTTTGACAGCAATAGAAAAGTTGAGACAAAGGGAAAGATAAAGTTTTGTTTTGGAAATGTTGAGGGTGAGACATCTGCAGATGTCCACTGGGAATTTAGTGTTGTGATATTAGAGGTAAGCAAAGATGCTTATGGCTTGATAGATCTGAGAATTATCTACATTGAAATGATACTTTAATCTATGAGAACTGATGAGACCACCAAGAATGGAAGAAACTTGGGGGATACCCATTGTTAGTGGACATAACCCAAAAACAAAGATTCAACAAAGGTGATGAGTGAAATAATAAATCAATTATGAAGGTGCAAAAGGATTGCCTTGATTCATTGAATACCCAGTTGAAATCATATAATATAAATATGTGGTGAACCCAGTCAGCCCTCCTCTGACATCATATTACTTCTCTCCCTTCCAATTCTCAAATCTATACTCTAGCAATGCAAGTGTCATCTGATCTCATACCTTTCAATCTTTTGTCCTATTGCCATTCGTCCTTTTCAAAACTGCAGTCGTGAGTTGGTCCCATCCCACCCATTCTCTTCCGATTCACATGCTACTGAACAGGGTTTGAGGTAATCAGGCCGCCTTGCTGACTTGGTATATTGTGAGTCCATGTTATTCAGCTTTAACTGTATCTTACTGTACAAGGCAAGCCCTAACTGTTTCACTATCTTGCACCAAACAGAACTTATTCCAAACCATCTCTTCTTTCCTCAAGTCTCTTACCTCTCACTCTCCTGACTCTCAGCTTTTCTAACCTTTCTTTTAAGTCAACTGGGAAAATTGAATAATTTTGCTGTAGTCTCCTTCTCTTTTTCTTCATCTGAAAATCCGTTCACTTTTTTCCAGTGTAACTGGACTTCCAACCAAACCTAGGATATTTTGTATGCTGTTTGAAAGAAGACTCACCTAGAGTCATCCAGTTCTTTAATCCTCACAACACAGGAGAAAAGTGGTATTATCATACATTTTACTGAGGCTTGCAGAGGTTAAATAAATTTCCCAAAGTCACACAATTTGTAAGTATGAGGTCAAATTAACATTACCTCAAGTTACTACTGTATTGATTCTACAATGTAATTGATTTTATGCTATCCTGATTTTTATAATTGAGTCAGCATCTGCCTAATATTGCCTTTCTATGTCTTTGAGTTGAGCTTGGGAATTAAGCTTTCCTTCTGTGTTAAAGTCATAATTTTTTTTAAAGAAGATATCTCTCATACTGCTAATCCTTGGGATATTTCCAGGGCATCTCTTTATTTTCTTTAAGCTTGGTACCATCCCCGAAAAACATTGTCATCTGTACTTGCCTGCCCTTGTGCAACTGGGGGAAGTTATACCTCTTCCAAGAAGACAGCAAGGCTGGTACTTTTGATCCCCCAGCAAAGATTACAAGATGCAGATGGGTCCCATAAAATAATCATTCCCTAATTGTTAGAGAGGGACATGACTAGCCTCACCTGAATGGCAGCCTAACTTTCTTAGTGTTTTCATTCAGTTATGTCCAGCTCTTCAAGAACCTGTGACTATAGTATGCCAATGCTGTCTGAGGGGTTTTCTTGGCAAAGATACAGGAGTGTTTCACCATTTCCTTCTCCAGGGGTTTGAGACAAACAGACTTGCCCAAGATCACACAACTTGTACATGTATGAGGACTTATTCAAACTCAGGTCTTCCTGTCTCCAGTCCCAGCACTCTATACTACCTAGCTGCCTCTTTTCTTAGAATGTTCCATGCCTATCAAGACCCCTTCTTTGTTGTGTCTCAACAAAGAGGATCTTCTCTGGGGAGGATAGGTGGTGCAGTGAATAGAGCACTGGCCCTGCAGTCAGGAGCACCTAGGTACAAATCCAGCCCCAGACACTTAACACTTACTAGCTGTGTGATCTTGGGCAAGTCACTTAACCCCAATTGCCTTGCCTTACTCCACCCAAAAAAAACAAAAAAAAGAGGGTCCTCTCCTCATTGGGGTCACTGGTTGTACTGAGATTACCAGTCTGACCCATTTTGTTAACAATTATATGTTTCATTGGTAATAAACTGATTTTTCTTGGAGTAACGTATTTCAATTTGCTTTTATTGATTTTATTTGCCACTGTGTCTGAAACAGGAATTAAATTCAGGTCTTCCATACTCTAAATTCAGTCCTTTATCCACCATCCCACCTACTGAAAAGTCAATTCAAATTAATCACCCAAAGTCACACAAAACTAACAAGTAGTAAAGATGGACTTGACCTTTGTTTTCGTATTCCCACTTTAGTGAGTTCTGACCACTAAACCATGGACAAATTTAAGTGTAACTTTGAAAGGAATTATTATAACTTACCTGGATAAATAACCTAAAAAATTGAGATAGTGACTTAGCTAATCTCATAATCTGAATATTGAGAGGATCTTGGTTTACTCAGTTCTGTGACCTTGAATGAGTTCCTGTCACTTCTTGGGCCTCATTTTCCTAATCTGTAAGGTAAGGAGTTGAACTAAAGGACTTCTGAAGTTCCTCCCACTTTTAATCTCTTATTTTACAATTCTTGGGAATCTGCAGGGTTTGCACCCATATATGAAATGGAGGTCAGTCATCCTCTGATTCTAGTCAAAGGGGCCTTAAAAGAGAAACTTGTCATATTTCAAGTGTCAGTGGGTATATAGGATTTGGAAATGAAAGAGATTTTAGAGATCACATACAAATCTAATTCCATCGTTTTGAGGTAAGGACTCAGTGTCAAGTATTAGAGGGGGAAACAATAGCAAAAGCACAATAACTCAGGCACAGTTGGATGGATAAAAACACAGAAAACGCAAAAGTAAACTGCACATTCCAGAACATTTAAAGTAAAAGCATATGAGCTTTCACTTGTCTACCACAGAGATAAATTGAATATCGTCTGAAAAAAGCACCTTTTATAATTTGAGAAATGATTACAATATCTTATATCCCATGGACTCAAGAACGTAACTAGAATATCATCACAAAAAAGCTTTCTATCTCCCAATAGATTGGCTTCACATAACCACATTTTCAAGGGGAAAACAAAGTCCAATATGATGAATAAAACATAACTTATTTCCTGCTCCTGGGGCCTGATAGTCATTTTCCTTTTTCTCAGATGCTTATAAATGGCTGAGTACTTTAGGTAAGTTGAGTAGAAGATAGTTCTTGGCGAGTATGGAAAGGATTCTGTATTTCAGTAAATAGAGATGCCATGTGGTTTAGTATGTATCTGTTTCCTCATTTGTAAGGCAAGGATAAAAATAGTGCCTACTTCCCAGAATTATGATGAAGATAAAATGAAATTTAAAGAAAAAAAAACATTCTGCAAACCTTAAAATGCCATTGTCGTTTGTTTGTTGTTGTTGTTGTTATAATTAGACAGAACAGAATCCTTGGTGTCAAGGGAACTTGGGTTCAAGTTCTGCCTTTAAAACTAAAATATAAGCTGTATGACCCTCTAGACAAGGCACTTAATATCTCTAAATTATAATAATGCATAGTCAAATGGGATAAAACATTTCCAGGTGCCAGAAAATGATATGAATTGCAAGTGAGTTGGGGGTATGCATTGGTGGAGTGTTTTTCCTTAGAAGGAGCTCTCTACCCTGATGAAGTCATGAATCTGAACCCTTTCTCCAAAATAATTCATTCTAACATAGATCAACATAATGAATGAAAGAGAATAATTGATAGTCTTAGATACTTTGGAATGCATATTCACAATTAGAGGCATTTATTCATTTAGAAATTTCTGGTTGTTCTCAGCTCCTCTTACTGACGGAATATCATTCCATTATTCTTGGTGTGTGATGAAAAAACATAATTCTATTTTTAATATATTTTATTTATTTCATTAACTATTTCCCTATTATATGTAAAAATTAGTATTTATTTTTGAAAATTTTGAAAATTCCAAATTCTCTCCCACCCCATCCCACCCACTCTCTCCACCTTGAGAACACAAGCAATTTGATGTCAACTATAAATGTGAAGTCATGCAAAACATATTTCCACATTAGCCATGTTGCAAAAAAGAAAACATAGACAAAACAAAGATAAAAGAAAAATAAAAAATAGTATGCTTTAGTCTGCATTCAGAGTTCATTTCTTCTCTCCCTGCACGTAGGTATAATTTTTTATTAGAAAAACCCATATAATTCTTGAGAACATAACATTATCTTCAGATATCTACTAATCAATAAATAAGCAAACCTTCATTAAGCACCTACTATATTCCAGGCACTATCCCAAGCATACAAATACTAGTCAAGGCAATAGTGAAGAAATATAAATCAACATTCAAATCACATTTTAATCATTGTTTTTTCCTTTGCCCCATGGGTTGCCATGAACAAAATATTAGTTTCCAAAATAGTTAATCTCTTGATGGTGAACCTCTTCCCATCTAGCTAATCTAGCCCTTGGAAAACAGATATGATCTGTGGTTGAATACAATGTAAAGCTTTTGCAACATGGCAAAACACACAAGAGTTTGCATTCCATTGGCAGAGCCTTTGAGAATCCAGGGAACATTGGGTGTCTTCCTCTTTCCATTGTAAATATGGGAGTATTTTTCTAGGTATCTACCCATGATGGACAAATATGGCTGCTTCACCTTAGTGATTATCCATAGAACCATTTGAGTATTTAGGTAAGAATCCATTATTTTTCTTTTCCATCTAAGGGATGGAACAAGGCAAAGAAAATACAGCATAGATACAATTGTTTCATACTATTGATACAGCTAAATGGTACAATAAATAGAACAATTAGAATGAGGAAGAGAAGAACTGAGTTTGAATCCTACTTCAGGCACTATGTGACCCAAGGAAAGTCATTTATCCTCTTTCTGGCTCATTTTCTTCAACTGTAAAATGAGGAAAATAATAACAACTCTCACATAGTTATTGTGAGGTTCACTTGAGATAACATATGTTCAATAAACCTTAAATTTACATATAAATCATAAGTATTATAATTATTGTACCTATTAAATGCCATGTGGTCAAACTACCTATTATTCAAGATGCAGTAAAATGGGTGTTTTCTTAGTGGTTGACCAGTGGATGCAAAATATATCAAACATTCCCAAAGTTTTGGTAATACATTTCTGATCCACTCCAGCTGCTTCCTTTGCAATGGTGCAGTGATATACATGAAGAATTTGTTTTCATTATCATCATCATCATAGTCAACATTTATGTAGCACATACTAAATGATAAGTGATATGATAAAATACATATTTTATTTTATCTTCAAGACATCATTGGGAGGCAGTTGCAATTTGTCTTCATTTTACAGAGAAGGAAACTGAGGCAAATAGAGATTAAGTGACTTGCCCAGCGTCACATAGCTAGTAAGTGTCTGAGGTAGGATTTGAACTCAGATATTCCTGGTTCCAAGCCTGGCTACCACTTAGCTACCCCTACTCACCTGAACATGTACCATTATAGCACCGACTCAGGGAAAAGGTTAAAAGTAGCATTTAAACAACAGAAATAATATGTGGTAAAGAGTAAAGTACTTCCTTCAACACCAACTATTCCTGTACCTTACTTCTAACAACAAATGTTTTCAGAGAGAAATAATGATACAGTATCAGAAAACCCCTTCCTATAATTAAATCTTCTGATGAACAGAGTCTAGAAAGAGGAGTTGACACTTTGTATGTAATTTCAATAGACCATGTTTTGCCAGAACTCAGAAAGGTCCCTGGGATCACCTTATAAGTGGACTTCTTTCTGCTGTGAGTGGGTATCAAACACCTAATTTATAAAGAGGTTGATGCAATGGGTGTCTATTCAGGGAATCTCAGTCTTTCAAAATACACACACATACACACACAAACATTTGTATTCTTACCTCCAAATGGAACTTAAGACTCCTTTATGCAATTTTCTAACAAACTTTTTTTAAAGATTTATTTTATTGTTCTCTCTCTGACCTCTGTATATTTCCTCTTGATTACATAAAAACAAGAAGGCTACCCATGATTTAGGTGAAAAAGACAGCTAAACATGATGTGTTATGAGAGAATTACAATTTGAGCATCTATCGCAAAACAATAAAGTAAAAATTAGATTTGATACATATATTGACTAGATTCCCTTAGTAATAGAATATTTACATTTTATTATTAAAAGTCTTAGAAAGAAAGAAAGAAAAATATTTTTGGAGTTCTAAAACATAATTCCTAAGACAACATACAGTCTAGTCTCTCTGAATGAACTTAATTAGGATAGTTATTCTTTATAAGGGGAATTCTTGTTTTTAATATAATGTAAAATGTAATAAACCTGCATCTAGCAAATACTAGTTGCTAGACCATGGCAAATCATTGAATCTTCCAGTGCCCCAGGTAAAACTCAAGAATACGAGATAAAATGAGTTTCTGATCTCTTGGTAGAGGGAATTTACACATTGGTATCTCCATACACCTAGGAAGTCAATGATCCATACCCATTTTATTTCTAATATTTTCTAAACTTAGATTACTTACATTATAGGGTAATTGCAACAAGAAAGCATTTACAAAATACTTTGAAACCATAAAGTGTTGTAGTAATGCCACTTATTGCTATATTATTACATATAGAGTATTGAGAAATGAGTACTGCTGATAGAATGTTCCATATGAAGTCAGGAAGACCTGAGTTTGAATCCACAGCAGGTACTTATTAGTTGTGGGATCCTATACAAATCATTTATTGTCTCTCAGCCCTAGTTTTCTCACTTGCAAAAAAAAATGGGGACAATAACAGCATCTGCCTCACAAGGCTATTGTGAGGACCAACTGTAATAAAATGTGAAGAGCTTTGCAAAGCTTAAAGTGCCATGTAAATGCTAGATATTATTACGGTTAATATTTCAATAGCACGCAATGTACAGGTTTAGTGTTGTACTGGTATCTGTATGTTGATTAGATATTTTTGGAAGATTTAGCAAAGGATATAATAGACCAAAAAAATGTAGGTTGAAGTATGGACAGGTTGTGATCTGAATTGCGGTATAAGCTCTCACAGACTCATTGAAATATAAAAGTAATAGTTTCAATATACTATAGTCAACTAGAGTCTTTATCTAGAGTAGGTTGATTGACTATACATGGCACTGACAGCCCTTAGAAAGCCAAAGTAATTGCTTAAAAGTATAATTTACTGCTTTTTCATCACCACTATTACACATCAAGTAATCTCGCTAGCCAGACTCTTGGGTTCCAAGCTAGCATCTCTGACCATGAAGGACAATGTTTTGGAGTCCCTCTCCCCACAGGATTTTTGAATCCTAAGGGTTATATATACATGATAACCAGCTGATAGCTTATATATAGCTGATAGCATCCTTCCCCATCTCCAGTTGAATGTGCCTAAAAATTGAAAGGAAGGCAAGTTTTAAAAAACTTAAACCAGGTTCTTTTGGGGAATCAGCCCTGGGTCAAAAATTCCTGTTAGTTCTCTGAAACCAGCCTCTTTCACCTCCAATTTAAATATTAAAAATCTTCTGAAGCATTGGCATTGAAATAACTTCTTTTTCCACTGAATCAGTTGTCTCTTATACTATTGACGTTGGATGGAAAGGAAATAAAAGACTTCGGTGTGGTATGCTTCTGTATAAGAAACTACAAAACACTGTTATAAGGAGTGATGACTACCAAATGTAATGATAATTTTCTTAACCTAGAATAGACAAAGAGAAATTTCTTTTTGATAAGGTCTCTGTTACCAGGGTAATTTTTTTTAATTTTTCTTCAGTTAATAATGCATTCTAATTAGCTTCATCTTCTGTATATGGTATATACACAGAATCACTACTAAGCTTTATGATAAGGAAGAACAAAATAAAAAGAACCTACTACTTTAAAAATATTTTTTCTCTTAAAATTCTACAATGAGTTTGTATAAGCACGATTCATGCACTAGTTAATCTCTAAAGAAAATAGGCTTAGTTCAGAAAAGCTCACTTAATAAGTGATTGAAAAATAATATAAATGATCATATTCAACTCTGCACTGTCACCAACTAAAAGCACATTCAAACTTTGAAATCCAAATTAATATTTTTGAAAAAGAATGGAAAATAATCCAAGCTCATTGACAATAATATATTGTATGAAACTCAATTAACTTCAAAGTAACTAAGAATATAGTAAGCCTAAAATTCCATGTTTAAGCCAAAAAGGGTTTTGTTCAATGCTTAAAGAAAATGACAAGATAAACAATGCTTGATACAGTCCTGTTGCGCATGATGTTTATATGCTTTGAAAGCCAAAAAAAGTAAATATTCCTATTAACTTCCAGAATGCTGTGATGTTAATAGCTATAATTATATTTCACACTAAATAATATATTTCCTCTTTCTTCTTAGGAGATTGTTACATAAAGATACCAAATCATCAAATATTTATTACGTATTTAGTATAAGCAATGCACTGAGATACAAAGAAGTCCATTTATGCTAAAAAAAGATATATGAAAGAATTGTGTGAAATTATCTCATTATGTGAATGAACTGGTAGGGGCCAGTGTTCCCTTTGGCTACACTAACATAGGCTTCCCACATAAAATACATCAACCATAGTTACTTTATTGACTGGAATCTTAGTAAAAAATGACTCAAATTAAAGGGCTTTGTAGTATAAAAGTACTGCCACCCTCTCTGTTATATCCTTCCCACCAACTTAAAATTAGCAACTGTCCTTCATTATTTAGCCCACCCATGTTTGGAATTTTAATATAAATTCAGTCTAGTTGATAAAAACAATTATACTTAGGACAATAGGTTTGAAACTGAAATGAACCTTGGAGATCACCTAGTTCAAGCACTTCCTTTACAAATGAGAAAATTGAGACCTAGAAAGCCTAAGAGACTTGCCCATGATACACAGAGCTGGAAACCAAACCCATGTCCTCTGTTTCCAAACAAAATGCCCTTTCCCTGACCTATGATACCTTTTATAAGTTGCATTTCTCTGATGTGCCTATTTACCCTTTTCTCATGGCATAGGAATTTGTAATTTCCATTTGAAATGAAATCCAGTTAAATAATGTGTGATCCTTGTGTTACAGCCAGTTCACTTTCCATAGAATGCTGACCATGAGCTGTGGTCATTTTCAGAGACACATGTACTTTGTACTGGTAGCAAGGTCCTGGACCTATTTCTACACAATATGGCCACTATTACATTGTACTTTAAAGTATGAAAAACTCTTTCCTCACAATGACTCTGTGTAGCAAATGGTGTAAGGGTGGCTGTATATCTGTATAGGCATTTTCTTATTCTAATTCTCATTGACACTGATGAGTGGAGTCCCCACTGTGTTGGTTAGCTACTTTACGGGATTTTCTCTATCATTAGTTTGACCCTCCATTCTGGTGTGTCCCCATATCAATAAAATATCATTGATTGACCCAGAAATTAGCACCCTAACATAACTTAGCCATTAATATGTTAGCTTATATAAAGGGATGTTTACCAAAATGATATGGCAAAAACATAAGCACAAGCCCAGATAAGGAGGAGCAGAAAGGAGAGAGCTATCAGTAGATGGTCTCATTTTTTTCAATAATATATGAGTGAAGACCTTCATCTGAGAAGGTGAGAGAGGTAGAACTATTGGAAGTTCGAGGAGGGTTGAGAAATTTGGATGGGCTAATGCAGGAAGTGGAGTATTAAGTTAATTAAGAGGTATGAAAGGACTGCCTTGCAGTTATGAAGGACCAACATAAATCTGTAGTGGACACAATCAGTGCAATTTAATGATTTTCTTCCATTTTGTTCAGCCATAGATGTGTTACCAGTAAGGCCTTTGTTATGTCATTTACATGAGCCTTAGTTTACTAAAATATAAATGGAGTCCTACCAGATGAACTCTTAAGTACTTTTCCAACTCTAAATCCATAATCCTATGGAAAGCTAATGGAAATGTAGGAAGTCCTAGAGAGTAAGGACCAGATACTTTAATATCCCTCATCTGGAACAGAACAAATCTAACTCAATTGAGGGAACAAATATCAAATGAAAGAAAATAAAGACTTGAAGAGGATGTTAGGAAAACTGTATTTGATAGAAACATAAAACTGACAGAACTTTGAAAGAATACTCATTTTTTAATCCCTCAGAGAACTTATAAAAATGTTCTAAGGCATAAAAACATAAATAAAAGAAAGAAACTTTAAACACATGATTTAAAGCAACAATAAAAACCAAAAATCAATAAATATAAAAAATACAGAACTCAATGAATACTATGAAAGGTAATCACAAATAACAGCTCATCAAAGACACAAAATGGAAACAAAATAAAAAGTTGACAATAATGCGAATATTCATAAGGAACAACAGAGGATCAAGGGAAACAAGAAACCAAGGAGAATATTGAAATTGAGGAAGAAAAATAAGAATGCTATTATCAGATTCTGAATAATATCATAAAGTAGGAACTAATTAAAGACCTATAAAAGTAGACATCAGCAATAGAAACAGGCAAGATTTATATACTAACTCATATATCAACCTAATTTTCTTGTTTAAAACAAATGAATATATTTTTGACAACATGTACATTTCACCTGTGATCCCCCTCGCCTTCCTAGAAAACTCATTCATATAACAAAAGCAGGGAAGAAAATGAGGAAGAAGTGAAAAATTAATAAAAGTGGAGCACAGTATGTATATATACACATATACATGCACGTACAAACATACATATATACACATATATGTATATAATGTTTCTGTCTTGGTCTTCAAAAGAAATGAAGAAATATATTGTGTCAAAAACAACAAATGAGGAGAAGAGCCAAGATTGTGGCACAGAAGAAGGAAGACTCCCTGTTCTCCCCACGTAACCACCTCAAATACCTATAAAAATGACACTAAACAAACTTCTGGGGTACAGAACCCATAAAGTGACAGAGAGAAACAAACCTCCCACTGAAGGCATCCTGGCAGACTGGCAGGAAGGGTAGATTGCAACATGCTGGGAGCAGAGGCCAGCCATGCATGAGTCCCCAGTTTTAGCCCCAGAGTGATCCAACCAGCCATGGCTAGAGGGACATGAATAGAGTGGATCACCATCAGCTGTGGCAGTTTCCAGAATTATCAACCCATAAATGCCAAAGACAAAGTGAGAGGTCAGTGGACTTTGGGAACAGGGGGCCCTGGAGTGCAGTTCAGCATCTGCCCCTGGGGGGAGAAGTGGCTGAGGGGCAGCCATGTGGCTGTCAGAGGTCCTGGCCTGCAGATTGTAGGGGGACCAAGCAACCAGTCTGAGGGGTAATCAATCTTGCTGTTACCTACTTGGATCTGGATTGCTGTCCAAGCTGGAGATCCTGAGGTGTGTGACCAGCATGCCAGAGCCAGTGGAGGTTTCTGAGAAGACACACAACTAATAGCTCCAGCAGCTGAGAAAACCCCAGAGATCTGGAACAAATCTCTCCTCTCTGACGGCAGAGTTCTACTGTGGCAAAAAGCTCAAAAATCAAGTAATTGAGTGGCAACATGAGCAAGCAAAGGAAGCAATCCAACTTTGGAATCCTTTTTTGGGGACAAAAAGGATGAAAGCATGGAACATGAAGAGAACAACAAAGTCAGAACTCCTGCACCAAAAGCTTCCAAAAGAAATATGAGCTGGTTACAGGCCATAGAAGAGCTTAAGAAGGATTTTGAAAACCAAATAAGAGAAGTGGAGGAAAAATTGGGAAGAGATGAGTATGGTGCAAGAAAAATCATGAAAAGAGAGTCAACAACCTGACTGAAGAAAATAACAACTTAAAAAAAAACTAACTTAAATGGCAAAAGAGGCCCAAAAAGCCAATGAGGAGAAAAATGTCTTAAAAAGCCGAATTTGCCTGATGGAAAAAAAATCTCAAAAGCTCACTGAAGAGAATCATTTCTTCAGAATTAGGCTGGAGGAAATAGAAGTTAGTGACTTTATGAGAAATCAAGATACTATTAAACAGATCCAAACAAATTTTTAAAAATGGAAGGCAATGTGAAATATCTCATTGGAAAAAAACACTGACCTGGAAAATAGATCCAGGAGAGATAATTTAAAAATTTTTGGACTATCTGAAAGCCACGAAATTACCCTTCAAGAAATTCTCAAAGAAAATTGCCCTGATATTTGAGAACCAGAGGGCAAAATAGAGGTTGAAAGAATTCACCTAACACCTCTTTAAAAAGATCCCAGAAAGAAAACTCCTAGGAATATCATAGCCAGGTTCTGGAGTTCCCAGATCAAGGAGAAAATATTACAAGCAGCCAAGAAGAAACAATTTGAATATTGTGGAAACCAAATCCAGATAACACATGATCTGGCAGCTTCTACATTGCGGGACAGAAGGACTTGGAATATGATATTCCAGATGTCAAAGGAGCTGGGATTAAAACCAAGAATCACCTCCCCAGCAAAACTGAGTATCATATTTCAGGGGAAAATATTGTTATTCAATGGAATAGAGGACTTTCAAGCATTCTTCATGAAAAAACAGGGTTGAATAGAAAATTTGACATGCAGATACAAGAAGCAAGAGAAGGATGAGAAGTTAAACAGGGAAGAGAAATCATAAGGAACTTATCAAAGTCAAACTATTTACATTCCTATGTGGAAAAATGAAAGTTGTAACTTATGAAACTTTTCTCAGTATGAGAATAGTTGAAGGGAATATAAATGTATACATACATACATATGTCTATATATGAGGGTATATGGGCATATGAATACATATATGAGTGTGTGTATATAAGTGTATAGGTATAAATAGAGAGAGGGCACAGGACCAGTTGAATAGGGAGAGCTGACACTTAAAAGGTGAAATTGAGAGGTGAGAGAGAAATATAATGAGAGGAGATGGGGAGAGACAATGGGGAAAATTATACTATATAGTAGAGGCAAGGGAAAACTGTTACAATAGATGGGAAGAACAGGAAGGCAAAAGGGAATGGGTCAACCTTACTCTCATTGAGTTTGGCTTAGGGAGGGAATGACATATACACTAAATAGGGTATCTCACCCTACAGGAGAGTAAATGTTTTATAGTAAAAAGTTTTAGACATTACAGTAGAGTAGGGGGGAAAGGGATGAGACAGGATGATAGAGGAGGGGACAGGTTGGGGTGCTGGAAAGTTGGAAGCTCTCACTTTTGAAAAGGGACAGGGTTAAAGTAGAGAATAGAACAAATGGGGGCAGGATAGGATGGAGGGTAATATAATCAATCTTTTATAATATATCCACTATGGAAATGTTTTGCATAGCTTTACATGTACAACCTATATTGAACAGCTTATTCCCAGTAAGGGTAGGTGATGAGGGAGGAAGGGAAAGAATCTGGAATCCAAAGTTTCAAAATAAAATGTTTAGTGTGTATATATATATATAATTATTATTATTATTATTATTATATGCAGCTAGGAAATAAGATATACAGGCACTGGGGTATAGAGATCCATCTTGCCCCACTGGAAAGTCAGAGGGGGAATGGAGGAGTATATAGGAGAGAGCAGTTTGTGGGAGGGGATTTACAGTTGGATCACTGTTTTGGGGTGGTAGGTAGGGGAAAGAAGGGTAGAAAATTTGTAAGTTGAAATCTTGTGAAAATGAATGATGTAAATTAAAAATAAACATAAAATTTAATTTAAAAACTGAAAAAACAGCAAATTAACATTAATGCTTTCCAATATTCCCAACCAAAATGAGTATCTCTAAATTTGACATGTCCTGTCAATAGGATGTGTTTTATTCCTTGGAGTTTTTTAAATTTGAACTCCCTGATTAATAGCAGTTTTTGAACATGTTTACAAATTGTTGTTGATAAGTCCCACTTCACCCTTAGGAAATGACCTGGTTATATCCCTTGATCTACTGGTAATGAATCAGCTATAGGTATTTATGCCAATCCCCTATAAATTTTAGCTGTCACATTTTTCCTTACCTATTCATTAATCTATCTAACTATCCTCTGAGTTATACAAACCAAACCATTAGGAAAATCTGCTCACATAGTCACAAAATTAGCAAAAATAAACAAACAATCAAAAAGAAAAAAACTAAGGAGAAAAATGAATAAGATTCCCAGTCCCTTAAAGAAATGAATAGTTAATTTTCCTTATGTATAGAATGAGAGGGTTGGGAGAATAAAATGTGTCATAAATTTTGATATAGAGACCTAGACCTTTGAAGTCTTGCCCATGATCACTCTAATACTCATTTGGATCCATGAGTTCTTAGATTTGTAGGAACTCCTTTAACTAGCATAATGCATTTTTCCACATCTTTGCCAAAATGCACCACAGAAGATGTACTCAATTTCTTGAAAACCTTCCTTCTTCCTACTAACAATTAATATAGGAATGCTAATATAATACATGCACTCTATATACTGTTATCATTCAGTATTGATACTTGGTGGACCTATCTTCATTTAAGACATACTGATTTTGTCTTTTGTTTCTTCTTGATCCAATACATAGTGGGTAATACATTGTTGTTTTATACAATTGACAGAGATAGCTCTTGATAAATTTTGTTCATAGGTAATTTAAAGGAAAGGAAGGGGGGGGGAAATTTGAATCTTTTTAACAACTAAATTCAAATAGTATATATTTGATGACTAGAGGAGCTCACAGACAACAATTCTAATTTCAGTGTAGAAGTCATACAAATTACAACCCCCTTAATCTGATCCTTTAATGGCTGTGCACATTAGCTGGCCATAGAATCAGAGTTGGAAGAGATCTCTCCTAAAATACAGGGTAGAAATTCAACTTTCAGTGATGGTCATCCCTTTATCTTTTAAGTATTCTTAATTGATGTGGTAAGGTAGCTAGAGTACCAAGCACTTTAGAGTACCAGGCCTAGAGTCAGGAAGACTCATTTTCCTGAATTCAAAACCTTAGATACTTACTAGTTGTGTGATCCCAGACAAATCGCTGTTTATCTTAGTTTCCTGATTTGTAAAATGAGCTGCAGAAGGAAATGGCAGACTACTGCAGTATTTTGGCCAAGAAAACTTCAAATGGGGTCACAAAGACTCAGACACAACAGAAATGACTCAACAACAACATATGACATTTATTACTTATTCTCAACCAAACCTATTCTTAGAGTATATGATTTTACTACCTGAACCTAATCTTTTTTTAAATTTAAATTTATTTATTTACTTTTAGTTTGAAACATTCAGTTCCACAATCCCTTGAGTTTCAAATTTTCTCCCATTCCCTCTCCTCCCCCTCCCCCAATAGCAACATGCAATCAATATAGGATCTACAAATACCTTCATATTAAACATTAGTAAAATTGTAAAGAAGGATCATAACCAATGGAGGGAACACTAAGAAAGAAGAAACAAAACAAAACAAAAAAATGAGAAAGAGAGCAAGTATTTTGCTTCAATCTGCATTCAGACTCCGTAGTTCTTTCTCTGGATGTGGATATCCCTTTCCAGCATGAGTCTTTTGGAGTTGTCTTATAGACTTGCATTGCTGAGAGGAGTCCAGTCTATCAAAGTTAGTCATCACACATACGCTATGTCTGTTATTGTGTACAAAGTTCTCTTGCTTCTGCTCTTCTCACTCAACATTAGTTTGTTTAAGTCTCTCCAGGTTATTGTAAAGTCTGTCTGTTCCTCATTTCTTATAGCACAATAGTATTCCATTACATTCATATACCATAACTTGTTCAGCCATTCCCCAATTGATGGGCATCCCCTTGATTTCCAATTCTTTGCCACCACAAAAAGAGATGCTATAAATATTTTTGTACAAACACATCCTTTTCCCACTCACATGATCCCTTTGGGATAAAGCCCTAGAAGTGGTATTGCTGGGTCAAAAGGTATGTATTTATTTATACCCCTTTGGGCATAGTTCCAGATTACTCTCCAGAATGGTTTAATCAGTTCACCATCCCACCAACAATGCATTAGTGTTCCAGTTTTCCCACATCCTCTCCAGCATTTGTCATTTTCCTCTTTTGTCATCTTAGCCAATCTGACTGGTTAGGTTGTTTTGACTTGTATTTCTCTAATCAATCTTTAATCAAATGCTTATAGATAACTTTAATTTCTTCCTCTGAAAACTGCCTGTTCATATCCTTTGACCATTTATCAATTGGGGAATGACTTGTTTTCTTATAGATTTGACTCAGTACTCTGTATATTTTAGAAATGAGACCTTTATCAGAGACAATGGTTGTAAAAATTCTTTCCCAATATTTTACTTCCCTCAATCTTGGTTACATTGGCTTTATTTGTACAGAAACTTTTCAATTTAATGTAATCAAAATATCCATTTTGCATTTCACAATGCTCCCTAATTCTTGTTTGCTCATAAAATCTTCCCTTCTCCATAAATCTGACAGGTAAACTATTCCTTGCTCTCTCAGATTGCTTACCGTATCGGCCTTTATACCTAGATCATGCATTCATTTAGATTTTATTTTAGTATACACTATAAGATATTGGTCTATGCCCAATTTCTGCCATACTATTTTCCAGTTATCCCAGCAGTTTTTACCAAATAGTGAGTTCTTATCCTGAAAGCTGGGGTATTTGGGTTTATCAAACAGTAGCTTACTATGGTCCTTGACTGCTGTGTCTTGTGTACCTAATCTATTCCACTGATCTACTATTCTATTCCTCAGCCAGCACCAAGTAGTTTTGATGACTGCTGAACCTAATCTTTGATAGTGTTCCCTCCCCTACACTTCTCCCTTATCCTCAGGGGGAAGTAAGTTTATTGCATGTAGAGATAAACCTCTGTCTGTTTATATTACCCTAGTAAGTGTATTTCCTTTTGTTTTACCTGATTGTTGGGTCACACAATAATAAAAGTTGCTATTGCATCATGAAAAAAATGTATTGATCATTAAAGCAAGTTAAGAATGATCTGACAGAAACACTCCATCATTACTACATCTTACTTCTGTGATGTGCTTCTGGCAACAATCATTCATTTACTCCTTCTGGCCAGGTGGTCTGTCAAGAGATTTTATGTCTCAAGAAACAAGAACTGGATAAATAAGAATGACTGTGGCATACTATTTTTTCAGACTAGGGTTGTTTTTCAGGAAAAGGGAGTCATTTCTACTTTCTCAATATTAGAAAGTAGCATACTAAAGCTCAGGACACTTCAATGATTTATTAAATGAACTTCTAGAACGTTAGCAGCAGACGCTGGATCATAAAACAATTTGAAGCTAAGTTGAATGTATTGTCACATCACAAAAGAATTGAACCTTATAGCACTCCAGGATTCATCCTGAAATCCAATTTCATGTCAAATGCTGTTCTGTTTCATTAAGCTTTTCACCTACTCTAAAAGCATGGAGATTGCTACGTTGTATGAAACATAGACTATATCTGGTATATAATCATTCATTCTTATATTAATTTCTACCAAAATGTATTATTTTTCATCAAACACCTGATTTAATTTTGTTGAATTATACAATTGCTCTGAGTTATAGTTTCCTGAGAGTTATAGTTTCTAAAGTAAATTATATATTTAAAGAAAAGATGTTATTGATGTGTTTTTGCATCCTCTACTGTTCATTATTTTACAATCCCCCTAAAAAAAAGAGGGGGAAGGGGGCACTTAAATCACAAAAGCTTATATTTTATTTTAGTATACTGGCCTAAAGTGATTTTTTTTTCAATTAGATATGCTTAGAGGACTCATTGATGCTGTTACAACCCAATGCTTAAATCTAAAGAATACATGTTAATCAAGCATGCGCATGTAGGAACATATCTTAATTTCTTAGTATGGAATTTATTTTCTTTAAAGAATATAGCTTTTTCTATGTACTCTTATCTTTTTATCATTAAATACCTTTTAAATTGAAATCAAAAAGTCAAATAATGATTAAGTGTATACTGTATGTCAACCACCATGCCAGGCACTGGAGAGGCAAAGACAATGAATGAAACAATTCCTTCTCAAAAAGAACTTATTTTCTAATGGGGGAAATAACAAGGCAACATATTAGCATATATAGGATAAATATAAAATAATTTCATATATATGTATATATGTACCTATTATAATAAATTGCCCTATATTTATAGGTTTATATATTTGCTCCTTTGAACATAAAGACATGTATATCCCTAACCTTCTATTATGCATAGGACAGAGCATCCCTTTAAAATACCACCTGCATATCCACTAGTCCCTTAAAGTGACTATATGGTCACTTCTGGAATGCAAGACTTGTCTTAGAATCATGGACTCCTTAAATAGAAGGAACCATAGATATAATGCAGCCTAATCTTTACTTGAAGTATGAATCCCCTTATAGCCTCCCAAGAGTATAGTCAGATGATTGACCACTTCCTTTGAGCTTTATTAGAAGGGAGAATGAAAATACTGGAGTAAGGTGAGGAAATGAGTAGCTGAATCCAGCAACCCTTGATATTTCTGCTTAAAGTGGTTCAGAGCACTGAAGTAGCAACTGTGACACAGTGCAAAGAGTCAGGTAAATCTATGGTCAACCATAGATAATTACTGATTGTGCGACCGAGGGCAAGTCACTTAAACACTCAATCTCTATTTCCTCATCTGTAAAATGAGGAAACCGATAGCACCTAGCCCTCAGGATTGTCATGAGTATCAAATGAGATAACATAACCACGGTTCTTTGCAAATCTTAAATCACTATAGAAATGCCAGGTATTCTTCTAAGTCAAGTCTATGACTGTCAGAGCCAGCAAATTGATCAACTAATTTTCTAGTAAACTCATTCCATATGTGTTATGAAGAATCCTTAGGTTCCCTCCTAATTATTGTTTTTAAAGGGTTTTGTTCTAAGGGAATGTGTGAAAGTATAGAAACATAGAGATTAATGGCCTCATCTGTTCTAGGGATAATTCCTTTTGAGTTGTACTATAAAGCTCAGTTAAGTTTATTGATAAAGACTGCGCTATTCCAGGGAAATGCTGCTAGCTTTTTTTCAGGAAGACTTAATCAGCTGAGCAAGGTAATTTAAAATTGACATTTTGCTGCTTGGAAGAGTTAAATGCTGCAGCAATCTGTCTATCTTAGCAAAGGGATCTCTCTGTTAATCTAGATCAGAGTTATGCAGTAAAAAGCTGTTCAAAACCATGGAACCAGGCAATATAAAAAAGCTTTAGGGCTTTCCATTACAAAGGCATTTTCAAAGACATTTGAGCTGTGCTTCCAGAAATTTCAAGCTAACTTCAATGATTAAGAAATTTTACATGGGTGTATGCCAATGATATTCTCAAATAAGAAAGAGAAAATGGAATGTACTGTGTTATTTAAGGCATGTGCTTGGATTCAGGGCCGAGTTTGCATTAGTGGCATGGAGCAAGTAGAAAGACCAAGGCAAAATAATAATACTCTTTCTCATTCATATAGTAACAAAATGATTTTCTCATAAAAACCCTTTTGGGATAAGTAGCGTGAGTAATATTAATTCCACTGTGTACATGAGAAAATAAAAGAAGTTAAGTGACTTGCCCAAGGTCACACAGTTAGAATATGTCAGAGTCTAGAATAAAGCCCAGGTTTTCTAATTCCAAGCTCGATGAACTTTGCTTTCCACTATCCCACCACCACTTCAATGGACGATACCATTGTTGTTGTTGCTGTCCAGTTGTTCAGTAGTGTTCTATTCTTCATGACCCCATGATCAAAGAACAATGCCATAACAAGAAATATTTAGGTCTTTCAGGCATTAAAGGTAAGATAATAAACGGCTTTAAGACATTTAATAATAGAAGGGGAGAAATTAAAAGAGGACAATGAAAATTTATATAGTACCTACTATGTGCTCGGCACTGAGTGAAGTACTTTTTTAAAATAAATGTTAGTTCCTTTCAGATATTTGATATAATATTTGAAATATCTTATAATGTAACTTTATCATTAAATACAAACTGAGCCATGTTTTTTTTTTAATTTTAAAAAATTCTTCATCTCTTACTTTTGTATTTCATGTCTGAAACCTTCCATTAATCATGTTAGTTGAAAGAGTAAAGATCACTATTCATTTATTTTAATACATGTGGTGGGTTGGACCAAGCATTAGACTTAAGTCAAAAGACTAGGTTTAATTCCCTACTCCATTACTTTACAAACTGTGTGATGGTGGTGGGGGCTTTAGACTCAGGGAAATTTGAGCTCTTTTTTGCCAATCCAAGTCTCCCGGACTAAATGCCAGCTTCACCCATCTTTTCACTGACTCTGTTGTTCCATGATTTTTTCTGCTTTTCTATTTTATGGTTGTTTGGTTCTTTGGAGGTGAATTGGGAGAGGGCCAGTGATTTACTGTTTAATCTGCCATCTTGGCTCCTGGAAGTCATCCAGAATCATAACTCTGGAATACTAGTTTATTGTCAAACCATTAATACTCTAACATTATAAATATATACTGGTAAAAACACTAGCTTAGCCCTATCAAAAAAAATAGCCATGCTCTCAAAGTTCATACTCTATGGGTGAGGGCAGTAAAAACACCATTCATTGTGAAATGTTTCGTGCCAGCAAAAATAAAATTTAGGTTATAGGCCAGAAATATCATGAACTAAAACTGGTCAGGCCTTTGTCCTATAAGAAAATAGACCCCTCACATCTTATTAGAAACATAAATTCAAGATGAGGAATTATTATGACAAATTTTCTTAGAGTCAATATTTCAGAAATATTTTCATTTTACATTATAATTACAAAACCTTTTAGGATTTAATAAGATACTAAATAAGACAGTTTTTGTTTTTCCTTCATTTTTAAGAGGACCAATAAAATCATAGGATGATATCTTGACTCATGCACAAATTGATGTGAGGCAGAGTTGTAGAAAGTCATCAGCCTCACTCTCAATAATACCATAAGACAACTGGTGATGATGGCCAGGAGTACATTGGATGACCTAGGCATCTTCGATGTCTGACTAAGCTCTAATATCTCCATGGTGTCTGCTTCAGCCACCTTCATGGCCATTGGAACATATTATTCTCATCTAATCATCTACATACCACACAGGTATGAGGCTTGTCAGTTACCTACCCTAAACCTGATTTAGGGTGATGCATGTGCTACAGCTTTTTGGAGCCATAGGTAAGAGTAGAGTTCCAGGTAGACACCAAAGGTGGATAAGCAGTCCTGAAAAAGGCTCAGCCACCTTTCACATCAGAGCTGTAAGTCCTCCTTGGATTCCCTCCCCTTCCAAAAAATACATCAAAAATCACCACGAAGAAGTCAGATCAGCAATGTTTGAAGGATTCAAACATTAAGTAGGGGAATGGAAAAGATAACTGAATTCCTAATGCCAAGATTTGGGATGCACACACACACATGCATACATGCATGCACTACTACATATGCATTTATAAATTTGTGCAAATATACACATATGAGCACTGTGCATGCATATTATATGCATACATACACAGGTACACGTGTATGTGTGTGAATACACGTGTATCATATATGTACATATATGTGTGTACACATGTGAATGTACATATGAAGAAATATACATATACGGGTAGCTAGGTGGTACAACGAATAGAGCACCAGCCCTGGAATAAGGAGGTCCTGAGTTCAAATCCAGCTTCAGACACTTGACACTTTTTAACTGTGTGACCTTGGGCAAGTCACTTAACCCCAATTGTCTTGCCTTCCCTCCTCCAAAAAACTAAATATGTGTATATATGTATGTGTGCATACATATAAACATGCATGTGTGTATATATGTATATATACTGAATATTTAATCATATGTCATCTCGTGTGAGCTTCACATGAGATATAGCTAATGCTGTAGAATAAATAGGGCAGATATTATCAGGTCCATTTTTAGATTTTTGTTTTTAAAACATTTCATTTGTCTTAATCATTCAAGATGCCTTCTCATCTTCCTTTCCCAAACTCCCCTCCCAAATTAAGGAACACAAGGAAAACAAAACTCATTACAAACACATAATTAACTAAAAGAAATGTCTACCTTGACCACATCCCAAAATATTTTTCTCACTAGGCATTCTGAGTACATCATTTCTCTTTTGAGAAGAGGGCAGCATGTTTCATTGTTAGTCCTCTGGAATTCTGGTTGGTCATTACACCACGAAGCCTATTTTAAAAAGGAAAGCTTTAAAGTAGAGGAGATGCTTATCAGAGAGAGTTAATGTCAGAGCCAAGGCTGGAGGTCAGGTGTCCTGCCTTCTCGCTCAGGGGAAGAACTCATTATTTACCAGTAGATGTTTGAAGTATCATCACTAATGGTGGTCCTTTGAGACTTTTCCGTGGAGTTTGGTATTTTTATTTCATTCTTACTCCTGTAAAAGTTATCCCACTCAACTTTGGTATCATATTTTAAATGAGTTCAGCATGGGTGAGAAAAACAGATAATACAACCATCAAATAGTTTCTCTATCAAAATATTGGGCAGGAACCAAAAATCCAAAGGCAAAGTATTGAAATTCTATTAAAATAGAATAGCAAAGTAAATAGCAAGTAAATCGTGAAGAAATGAGAACAATCTTCCATTGACTCAAATATTTAAAAGAAATAGCCAATCCCAATAAAACTTGCACTCTAAGATGAGGGAAATGGTCAGCATCCATCTATCTACCTTATTTCATATCTAGGAAAACTCATCTTTCCTGAGTTTTCACAGTTTTGTTCCTGAGCAAGCATACTCAGCATAAACTATAACTTCCACATGTTTTTGGCAAAGACTCTGGAATCCCTTTCTCCATCCACTCTACTTTGTTCGCTACAGTTGTCTTTCACTGGGGCTTTTCCTCTTGCCACTGTTCTCCACTCCCACATTTACCATTTGCTGTTTTTCTATCATGCTGCTACTATTATTTGTTAATCTTTTCCTAATATGAGCCAATCAAAAGGCTTTTATTAAGTACTACTATCTGCCACCAGCATGCTAAATTTTGAGGATACAAAAAAAAAGTAAAATAAAATAAAACGAAATGAAAACCCAGACTCAACTGTCAAGGAGCTTGTCACTGTTGGTTCAGGGAAGTGATAACACTCTTTTAGAGTGAGTGAAAGCACCCTGGTCATCATGTCTCAAATCTACTCAACATATTTTCTGCTATGTTAGTATTGTCCTTTTCATAGCTCTCATCTTGCAAATGCACACAAATTCCAGTCATCTCTTTACCATTTAAGAGTGTGGGCAGTCAGTATATCCCACCAAATTTTTTCTGATGTTTTACCTAAACACATGCAAACTTTTTTATGTACTCTTTCTTTTTTTTAAGCAATTGGGGTTAAGTAACTTGCCCAAGGTTACATGGCCAGTGTTATTTTTTTGTTGTTGTTGCAGTAAAGTATCTGAGGCTGGAACCGATCCCGGGTCCTCCCGACTCCAGGGCCAGCGCTCTTACTCACTCCACCACCTAGCCACCCCTGTATGTACTCTTTAAAATCCCACCATGCTCTACCACAGTTAGTTCCTGTTCCTGTTGATTGTATCAAAGTTCATGTAACACTCAAGAAAATATTAAACATACTGGAAGAGGAGGTGGCAAAAGGTTGCATCTTTTCTGGAATTCCAGCTGTCATAAGGAGCTCCATTCTAGATCTTTACATTGATACTTCAAGAAAATAACATTTTGTCAGTATGCTTACTCTTTTATCATTTCAGAGGGTGATTATTATATAATTCAGCAAATGGTTTTAGAGAATGTATATGATCCCAAAATTCATCATCAGTGACCAACATAGTGACAATTATCTCCAAATTTAGCTGGGTGGGTGCTCAGACAATACTCATACAATATATCCTCAGGTTTCAGGTCTTTCCTAAAAACTTAAATATTTTGGGGTAGTCTACTTTTTTTTTCCCTTCTAGCTCTAATGTTGTATGAACTTACCAATATAGTTTTTTGATGAATTATTGTTGTTTTGATGCTTTAAGACAGAGTGGATAAAGAGAAATGAGTAAAAAATGCTGAGTATCAATATACATTGTCTACACACAGTACTTTTTTGTTCTTCATTTTGAAAGAGGACCAATAACATCCTGGGGTGATGTCTTGACTTGCACATGAATTGGATTTAAGTGAAGCAGAGTTGCATAAATTCTTCAACTTTACTCTCTCTTCCAGAGTCATCAAAGTTAGTATCAAAACAAAAGTAAGGACAACTGCCAATGGCCCAGGATGCAGTAAATGACCTTGGTATTTTCAAGGTCTGCCCAAGCTCTATGCAGTCCATAGCACCCACTTCAGCTGCCTTTATGGCCATTGGAACAAATCATTCTTATCTGCCCATTCTGCTGGGGGAAGTCTTCAGATGCTTGGGGGTTAGACATCCCCCTAACTCACAATGAGTTTGAGACTTGTCAGTTACCCTAAACCTGGGTTAGCCCATCAGCCAAGACTGTTTACCAGGGTATAGTCACTGTGAATGCTACACCTTCTTGGAGCCACAGGTGAGAGCTGGGTGAAGGTGGACACAAAGATGAATGAGCAGCCCTAGAAAGGGACATTGTACTAATAAATGTGTATTTACCACACTGGAAATTGCAACTACAGACAACCCATGAAACCATTTTACAAATTTGGTAAATCTCAGAAACTGTATCTCTTCTTTTTTTCTCTTTTTAGAGGGGCAGTTGGGGTTAAGTGACTTGCCCAAGGTCACATGGCTAGTAAGTGTTATGTGTCTGAGGCCTGATTTGAACTCAGGTCCTCCTGAGTCCAGGATCGGTGCTCTATTCACTGCACCACCTAGCTGCCCCTGTATCTCTTCTTTCTATTTACACTACTTACCTTACAAATGCATGGGATGTTTTTAAGTTCTTACAGATAAATTATATTCTGTAAGTGAATGGTGTTGGCTAACCTCATGCCTTAAACCCAACATTATGTTTGAAAACCATAATTCTTGGTTAACTGACAGCTATATAACACACATTCATTAGAATGTGCTACAAATTTAAACTGTTTCCCTTTGTTGGATCTATAATAGTATTAGTGTAAACCACTTTCTATCCAGAGCCTCAAGCAGTTTCAGTTGATTTACACTGTTCATTTTTATTTGCTGGGGCAACACTGTGTGTGACATGAACACAATACCCTATAATGACTCCACTTTCATGTCCCTGTTCAGGAGATGCAAGTACATAAAATACAGTTAAATATTTTGTTATTTTGACCATTGAAAATATCCACTTAATCTCTCTTTTTGTTTTCCAAACTACCTAAGACACGAGCTCACATTATTACAGAGCTTATAAAATGTACATGTTTCTTTTAAAGCTACTAAAATTATAGAATTGGCTTCAGGTTTTAAGTCTCCCTGGAGCTATGATCCTTACATTGACTTTGGCTTTTCCCACTTATTAAAGGGCCCCATGATTATTTTTTCTATATTTAATTTATTTTTTTTTGTTTAGGACATTTATTGTTGTCTGTTTTAGATTAGAATATCTCAGAGCTTTGGAATTAAATGTGCCTATGACAAAACAGAAATTCCTAAAGGAGAGGTTGACAAACTCTTAGGAGATAAGCTTGACAAAGGAAAGACTCTTATAACTGAAAATCCAAAGATATCACATGGCTTTCCACAGAGGAGGATCAAAGAGAAGGCTTTTTTCTACCCATCTCTACTCTATGCATGGTCTCCATACATCCTATGAGGTATGAAAATGGATGGAAAACAATTTGATCATGTCCAGATAGTCCTAAAAGCCTTTAACCATGGATTTGATGAGCAGCAACCCAGAAAACTGAAATGCAAGTATGTCTTTACAGTGAAGAATCAAACCCTCTAATAGAGTCCATAATAGAGGCAGTCCATAAACACTTCATGACAAATATTACCGGGTTGTATTGGGGTAATAAAGGAAAAACAATTTGAGTTATTAAGTTAGTTTCTCTTTTAAGAAGGAAAACATCTCTGTGGTTATGAATTAAGTTGTGCCACTAGCCCAGGATTTTTATTATTGTTATTGTTGTACACTCATTTTTGGTCATATGTGACTCTTCATGACCCTGCTTGGGATTATCTTGGCAGAAATATTAAAATGGTTTGAAATCTCCTTCTTCAGATCAGAAAACTGAGGTAAATAGTGTTAAGTGACTTGCCCAAGGTCACATAGTAAGTGTCTAAGACCAGATTAGAGTGCATGAAGATGAGTCTTTCTGACTCCAGACCCAGCACTCTATCTGTTGTGCCACCTAGCTGCCCCCCTCTCCAGGAATACTATTTGATAAATAGAGCCTATTTCTTTTGGTTTGATTCTTGTTAGATTATCGTATATTAAATCTGTCAGTACTTCTATAAATTGGTCCATCAGAGTCAGATGCCTCCATGAAATTTCTTTGTGGTTTAAAAGTACAATCTTAGCATCAGCTCCCGCTTCAACCACTTCCAATACCTGTAAAACCCACAAAGAGACAGAGAGAAATAAATCTCCTGCTGAAGGCAGACTAGCAGTCCAACAGGAAAGGTCTATAGCAGTATGCTGGGAGCCAAGCACAGTCCCATATGGAGCCATGGTTCCAGCCCCAGGGTGGACTAGACAGGCCAGAATGGACTTCAGAAGAGTGAATCACAAGCAGATGTGGCAGTTTCCAGACTTCTCAACCCATAAGCACCAAAGACAAAGTAAAAATACAGTAGGGAACTCTGTTGGAAAGAGGGGGATGGAAGAGCACTGTCCAGACCCTGCCCCAGAGGTAAGAAGTGGCTGAGACTGCAGCTGCTGCAGCATGGCTGCTTCCAGAGCTCCTGGCCTACAGATTGTAGGGGGACCAAGTGACCATTCAGAGGGTAAGATCAAAGTCTTGGGTAGTGGCCCTTAGGTGGGTGGCCAGTGTGCCAGAGCTTGTAGGGGCTGCAGAAAGGACACCCAACTAATAGATCAGGCAGCTGAGAAAACCCCAATGATTTGGGACAAAGCTCTCTCCATTCTGGAATCAGAATTCTACCCTGTCAAAGAGCTGAAAAGTCAAGTAATTGGATGGCAATATGAGCAAACAGAGGAAGGTCAAACAGACCATACAATCCTTTGGGGGGAATAAAACATATCAAAACATGGAACTGGAGGAAGACAGCAAAGAACTCCTGCATCAAAAACTCGCAAGAAAAATATGAACTGATCACAGGCCATGGGGGAGCTCAAGAAGTATTTTGAAAATCAAGTAAGAGAAGTGGAGGAAAAATGGGGAAGACAAATGAGAAGGATGCAAGAAAATCATGAAAAGTGAGTCAACAGCCTGCTAAAAGAGACCCCAAAAAATACTGAAGAAAATGACACCTTAAAAAGTAGACTAACTCAAATGGCAATAGAAGCCCAAAAAGATAATGAGGAGAAGAATGCTTTAAAAAGTCAAATTTTCTAGATGGAAAAGGAATTTCAAAAACTCAATGAAGAGAATAATTCCTTCAAAATTAGGTTGGAGCAATTGAAAGCTAATGACTTTATGAGAAATCAAGATACTATAGAACAGATCCAAACAAATTTTAAAAAATAGAAGGCAGTGTGAAATATTTCATTGGAAAAACCTCTGACCTGAAAGCCATGATCAAAAAAGAGCCTAGACACCAACTTTCAAGAAATTATCAAGCACAATTGCCCTGATATTCTAGAACCAGAGAGCAAAATAGAAATTGAAAGAATTCACCTATCACCTCTTGAAAAAGATCCCCAAAAGAAAACTCCTAGGAATATTATAATTCCAGAGTTCCTAGATCAAGGAGAAAATACTTCAAGAAGTCAGGAAGAAACAATTTGAGTATTGTGGAAATCATGATTGTTCAGGATAACACAAGACCTAGCAACTTCTACATTAAGGGATGGAAAGGCTGGGAATATGATATTCTGGAGGTCAAAGGAGCTCTGATTAAACCCAAGAATCACCTATCCAGAAAAATTGAATATAATGTTTCAGGGGAAAATATGGTCATTCAATGGAATAGAGGATTTTCAAGCATTCTTGATGAAAAAACCAGAGCTGAACAGAAAATTTGACTTTCAAATACAAGAAGCAAGAGAAGTATGAGAAGGTAAACAAGAAAAAGAAATCATAAGAAACTTATTAAAGTTGAACTATTTACATTCCTACATGGAAAGACAGTAATTGTAACTCATGAGACTTTTCTCAATATGAGGATAGTTGGAGAGAATATATATGTATGAATACAAACATATATGTATGCATAGGAAGGTGTATGCATGTATAAATATATATGTGTATATATGTATACATAGACAGAGGGCACAGGATGAGTTGAATAGGAAGGGATGATATCTAAAAAGTGATATTAAGAGGTAAAGAAGACTATATTAGGAGAAGAAAAAAGGGAGAGGTAGATGAGGGTAAATTATTTCATATAAAAGAGGCAAGAGAACACTTAAAATGGAGGGGAAGAGTAGGAAGGTGAAAGGGAATGGGTCAAACTTACTCTCATTGCATTTGACTTAAGGAGGGAATAACATACACATTCAATTAGGTATCTTACCCAACAGGAAAACAGGTGGGAAGGGAATAAGAGGGTGGATGATAGAAGGGAGGGCAGATTGGGGGAGAGCAGAGTTAGAAGCAAACACTTTTGAAAATGAACAGGGTCAAAATAGAAAATAGAGTAAGTGGATAGGATGGAGGGAAATATTGTTAGTCTTTCACAATGTAACTACTATGTTATACACACACACACACACACACACACACACACACACATATATATATATACTACATATAAACAACCTATGTTGAATTGCGTGTCTTCCCAATGGGGGTAGGTGAGAAGGGAAGAAGAGAAAGACTCTGGAACTCAAAGTTTCAAAAAAAATTTTTTTTAATCATTGTTGTTTTTTTTACATGCAACTGGGAGATAAGACTTACAGACACTGGGATACAGAAATCCATCTTGCCCTTCTAGAAAGTTAGGGGGCTTTATGGGGGAGGATATAAGAGAGAACAGATTGGGGGAAGAAGTATTCAGTAGGCTCGCTATTTTGGGGTCAGGGTAGGGGAAAGACAGGAAGAAAAATTTGTAACTCAAAATCTTGTGGAAATGAATGTTGAAAACTAAAACTAATTATATTAATTTTTTTAAAAAGACAAGAAAAAGAAATTCCTTTGGTCATTTCCTCTTGAAAAGTCTATTTTTTGCCCCATTCCCATCCTAAATCAGTTAGAACAATTGATTGGTATTCAAAATCCTAGAGTATTTCCTAAAAACCCTCGTGAAGGTTCAACAGAAGCCCTCAACATCTATTATTACATATAGTCGCCTATTAGATAGCATATGTCCCACCAAACTCCTAATCCCAAAACTTAGCAGTTCAACAAATCTAACTGGACACAAAGGGCAGATGGATATAAAATAAACCAAAACAGCAACAACAACAACAAAAACTTAATTAATTAATAAATCTAAGACCCACAGCTTAACTGAAGGAGTCCCCAGGGGCCCTTTCTAAGCTGATCAACCTTTCCCGTAAGGTATTCAATTTGTCTTTCTTCTTTATATAGATTTTGTTGATAGCTTCTTTTGGTTATTTTCAGATTACCTAAATTGACCCTGCTTCCCTCCTTGTTCCACCTCGTCAAAGAGCCAATTTTTATAATAAATTATTTTTCTTTTCTTTTTTCCTTTTTGGAGGGCAATTGAGGTTAGTTGTGTGTGTGTGTGTGTGTGTGTGTGTGTGTGTGTGTGTGTGTGTGTGAAGTGTCTGAGGTCAAATTGAACTCAGGTCCCCTGACTCCAGGGCCGGTGCTCTGTTCAGTGCATCACCTAGCTTCCCCAAATAAATTATTTTTCAAAAAAAAAATGTCCAGCAAAGCTCAATACATCATAAGAACAAAAAACCTGGTCTTATATTCAATATTCCACATCTGTGAACCACCCTCCTCAGCTTCCATCCGAGACCTCTACAAAGAAATGGAAAGTGTTGTCTTTTTATATCTCTTCTTTGAGATCAAGCTTGTTCTTCATAATTTACTAGTATTTGTTTTCTACTGTTTCATGGTTGCTCTTCTTTTCCATTTACTCAGCAATCATTGTGTATATTATCTTTCCTTGCTCTCCACTCTTCACTTTGCATCTATTTGTGTAAATCTTTTCCTTGTTGCACTCTAAACCTCCTTCACTGATCTCTTTGAAAATTTGTCAAAGAGAAAATTTTCTTTAAAGACCTCACTGTAGGGGCGGCTAGGTGGCACAGTGAGTAAAGCGCGGGCCCTGGAATCGGGAGGACCCGAGTTCGGTTCCAGCCTGAGACACTTAACACCCACACAAAAAATACTAGCCGTGTAACCTTGGGCAAGT
The DNA here is from genome assembly GCF_028583685.1 of Petaurus breviceps papuanus. NCBI lineage: Eukaryota > Metazoa > Chordata > Mammalia > Diprotodontia > Petauridae > Petaurus > Petaurus breviceps. Next base: position 4,503,436 of record NW_027185761.1, on the reverse strand, counting down.
TACTTAACCCCAGTTGCCCCTCCAAAAGGCAAAAAATAAAAAATAAAAAAAATAAAGACCTCACTGTAGGGCAGCTAGGTAGTACAGTGAATAGAGCACCAGCTCTGGAGTCAGGAGGACCTGAGTTCAAATCCAGCCTCAGACACTTAACACAAAAACTAGCCATGTGACCTTGGGGAAGTCACTTAACCCCAACTGCCCTCCAAAAAGCAAAAAATAAAAAAGACACAAAAAATAAAACCTCACTGATATTCTTTTTTGACTTCCTTTTTTTTAGCATTGCTATAATTAGTCCTATTATCTCCACAAATTACCTCCTCCCCTAACATTCCTTCACTTGGTTTTTAGGCAAACATGCTCTATATGAAGAATGCCACCATCCCTTTCTGGAAGTATCATGCTCTCTTTCAGAGTATGGCCCAGCTCCTAGCATAAAGCAACATTCTGAGCCTGCATTTCTCATAGCCATGGATGTAGGACGATCACCATTAACCAAACAATCAAACATTTACTAAGCACTTATTGCTCTTGTACTGCTCTAGATACTGGGGATACAATAACAAAAATTAAATATCCCCTTCCCTCAAAGATATTTCATTCTATTGGGGGTCAATAGGAATGAATGGATGGATGAAAGATAAACATTTATTAAATACTTACATTGTGTCAGGTATTATGTAAACATTGGGCACTGAAATAGCTAAAAGTTAGCCCCTGCCCTCAAGGAACTTATAGTGTAGTAATGGAAGCAACACATATAGATGAGTGGTAACCAAGTGTAATGGGAATGCAAATTTGGACGATCTTCCCTGCCCCTAGGCTAAAGCACACCTGAAGCCTGGGGTGGGAGGCTTGTTTTTTCAGAAGATACTTTTTGATTGGCCAGTGGGTCAATAAGGTTGTTACATTCTCTGAGCCAGGAGAAGGCTATATAAGCCCTGATGTGAGGCTTTGTTTTGGGGGCTCACTTTGAGAAGTGTTCTGTGATTTGATCTGTATTCTGGGAAGCCGTTGTCCAGGGCCACCCCCCTCCCCCGGCTTTGAAAAACCCAGATGTGGAAACCCAGATGTTGACTGGGTATGGATGTAATGGTTGGACAGTTTGGAAATCTGTCTACTTGATCTGTTTCTGTCTTGATAATTCTGCCTGTATACTTTGAAGTTCGGGGTGCTGACCTTTTCCCCTGAACAAGGTAAGCGATATATGTCTGACTGATTAAAGTAAGCTTGTTAACCCATTTTGAGTTGCTTCCCTTTATCAAAGCAGATCCAAGAACCTGTGCTAGCAGCCACCCTGGGAACGCTGGGGTGCTTGCTGCTACACCAAGGAAAGGGTGAAGTCACAGACATGATGACTGGAGCCACAGGGTACCCTTTCCAGAATTGTAGCATTGAATTAATTATAATTTCCAGAGCATGCAATGGGGGAAGAAAGGAAGGGTGTAGAAGGGAAAACAATAAGAAGGAATGTCAAGAATGATTCAGTGAGAAATTGGCCTCTGACTAGATGTAATGATGGAAACTAGAAATAACATTGGAGTACGCACTGCTAGAGGTAGGTGTAACGTGTCAGGAAGATGACTTCATGGTCAGTTTGGCTTGGGCAAGCTACCTATAATGAACACTTACCAGTCATCGCAGTCAAAGGGTAAAAGTTGGTAACCTCATTTGGAGAGTTCACCACAGGATCAGAGTCAGAATGTCAACAGAACTAAAAATGGAAAAAAAGGTAGATACATAATTTCTGCCATGCATCCTCCTAAAGCTATTCTCAACTCCCATTTTGGGGGCTGTAGCAGCAAGCACCCCAAGCATCCTCAGGGTTTGCCGCCCATACAGGTTCTTGGATCTGCCAGTCAACATCTGGGTTTCCACATCTGGGTTTTTCAAAGCCAGGGGACTCTCAACAATGGCTTCCCATAATTCAGATCAAATCACAGAACACTTCTCAAAGTGAGTCCCAAAACAAAGCTACACATCAGGGCTTATATAGCCTTCTCCTGGCTCAGAGAATGTAACAACCTTATTGACTCACTGGCCAATCAAGAACTATCTACTGAAAAACAAGCCTCCCACCCCCATGTTTCAGGTGCACTTTAGCCTAGGGGCAGGGAAGATCTTCCAAATCTGCATTCCCATTACAGGGGCAAAACTGACATGTTGACTCACCATTCCGAATAAAACAAAATGACAAAATTGAACCAAAAATGGGTTATGGAAAAGAGACTGATCTGCAACTTCCCCTGAAACCCCTGGGTGTGGAATCTAGATCTATCAATTCAGATTGGTACTTTTTCTGCAAATTATAGTCTCGGATATTTGCCTAAAATGCAAAAAAAAATTCTTTTAGCAAATTGCCCAGAATAAAACAGCAGAGGAAGATCTTGATCAAAATCTTCCCAGCTTTAAGAGAAGCTTTCTATCCATTACACTCTGCAATTTTTGTTTGGGGCAGAGGGAAGAGAGGCTAGGGAGGGGAGAAAAGAGAGCACTAGTAGCTGGCCTGGTCAGTAAAGGCTTCTTATAGAAGTCAATATTTTGAGCTTAGTTTTGAAAGGCTGCCACTTCCTACTTGGCTGGGGAACTTATCCTCTTCAACTCCACCTCTCTTTCAAGATAGAGTCAGGACCTAGGCAGGACTCCAGCTCATGAGTTCCAAGGCACTGACCCTGAATGGGGTAGAACAAGAGAAAAAAAAAAAAACTTCAGCATCATCATTCTGATGCAGATCGTATATAAGGGAATGAATCTTGGGAGCTAGAGGATGAAGAAGTATTGGTCTTATCTTAAATAGAAGTCAAGATGACAAGGTAGAATTACCAATGGGAAAGGAAAGAATCTGAGGAGAAACTCAGATCAGAACTAGAATATGGTCACATCCAAACAAAAGGATAGAGGGTGAAGTCCATGGGTTCAAGAAATGAAGACTTTAGCACTAAATGAACAACAGTTTATTAAACTAAATCCCACAATCCTAAGGTGTGTGAGTTTCTAGTCTGTGCATACACCATCAGGCATCACTCTCTGGATTCTCTGTTCTTATTCTCAATAAATTTTTAATAACAATATCTAAATATTAGTAGGCAGTAGACATCTCCAAAGCACTCTACCAAAATGGAAGTTAGGGAGAGGTACAAGGGAAAGGGGTACAAATTTTAATTCAAGATAAATAGCATTCTAGGAATTAGAATTTTTCAAAAATAAATCTACTTTTTTGAGGTAGCTAGAAAAGTTTGTAGGGAAGTTAAGAAGAGGGGAAGGTTTGAAGAGAACCATGATTTCCATTTTGGACACAGTCTTCTGACTAAATTTTCAATGCAGTTATGGTATGGAAAAAGTCACTTATAGATTCTTATTGGATTAATTATTTGAATAGTGCCTGGCACATAGTAGGCATTTAATAAATGTTTATTGAATTTAAAACATTTATTGAATTATTTGTGCATATTTTAGGCTTTAAATGGGAACTAGGTAGCCTACTTTCTATTCAGGAAGCCATCTTCGCTTTGATTTCATGCCTTTTCAGTGGTTCCATGAACGTCTTTCATGTCCTCCATATCCAAAAATCTCTCCTTCATCTCTACCTCCTAGATGTCCTAACCTGCTTTAAGACTCAGCTCAAAGCCCACCTTTCTTTTGCAAGAAGCCTTTCTAAATCTTCCCAGCTGCCAGAAGCTTTTTTCTGAAATAATTTTCCATAATACATTCATATGTATTCATGTATGTATATACATTCATATATGTGTATGTATATATGTATTGTGTTCACATGTAAATTATATGCATATACGCATGTGCATATACACATATATATTGGCACATTGGGAGATAATGTCAGGTTTTAATAAATGCGTATTGACTGACTGATACAGGATAATCAACATTAGGATATTTTAGTATCTACCCCCCCAGCACTGTTTAAGGTTCAAATGAAATAATCTATATAAAGTACTTTATAAAATTTAAATCTTTATGTAAATTCCAATTATTATTGTTGTTATTGTGTTAAAATACTATCTCCCCCAACTATATGACAATTGCTTTTTCTTCCACCATAGTATCACAGCTATGTATATATTATCATAGTATCATAACAAATAAAATAATTTTCTTCATATTATTGCTTAAAGCACGTTTGCTTCCAAGATCCTTATTCTTAAGTTTATGACTTACCAGTAAAAGATTAATATTGCATTTTCTGGATCTCAAATATGCTATCAACTTTCCAAGGGACCCAATGCATTTTTGAAGGTCTGTCTGTGTACTCCAGCTCTAAATTGTATCCACCAGCTACAGTAACTGAAATACAATTTATACCTGAGAAAGACAAGGTATTTGATGCCAAAGTAAGAATTCTACAGGTCACATAACAGTCATCAAATATAGTTACACATCTGCATGGTGAAAACTTGGCCTCTCACCCTTACCAAAATTTATCACATATATTTAAAGTAGATTATAATATCAGAACACAACTTTGATCTCCCATTAGGGACAAAAAGGAATTTCCCATTCTGTTAGTATTTACAGCAACCTTCTCTGTAAATGGGTATGAACTTGACTAAATTAGTTTGACCTTTCACAAATATAAAAAGGAAAAAAAAGATTTGCATTTAATCTTTCTTCTTGTAAAGCTAAAGGTGAAATGAAACCTCTTGAGCAATTGACATTTTAGCTATAGTTATATACAGTAGTATTTAATATACTTGTGGTTTCATCCATACCTGTCTGAAAAGATCTTGGTCAAATGAAAGGACCAGGTCTGAGAAAGGTCGAAGTTATTTTCATATCAGTAGGAGTGTCAAAAGCTTGGACAAAAATGGCATTTTTTTTACCATCTTAAGCCCTAAATAATCAAAGTTATCACTTCATTCTATGTTAATCTGAATTATGCTGAGAAGATAATTGCCATTATTTCACACCTATAACACACAATCTCATATACGGTTGGAAAATTTATCTTATTCTTATATAAGGAGAAAAAGGAAATCAAAGATAAAATCATTCACAGATTTTTTTACTACATGATAGATCTGTAATCTCATTAATATGGGTATCCTTAATAATGATATGTATTGCAATCAAGCAAACTTTCTCATCCTTGCAAAATCTTATTCATGTTGTCTCATAGGTCTCCCACAAAAGGACTTATGCAATGTGTAAGGGCCTATTAAATTTTATGTAAAGGTGGGGCGGCCAGGTAGCACAGTGAGTAGGAGCAATGGCTCCAGTGTTGAGAAGACCTGGACATCGAATCCCAGGCTCAGACACTGAGCACCCACCCAGAAACACCTGGCCGTGTAACCTTGAGCAAGTTACTTAACCCCAATTGCTTAGGGGTGGCCAGGTGGCTCGGCGAGTAAGAGCACCGGCTCCAGTGTCAGGATGATGACCTGGATCAAATCCGGGCTCAGATACTCAGCACCACACCCAGAAATAACTGGCCTTGTAACCTTGAGCAAGTTACTTAACCCCGATTGCTTAAAAAAAAAAAAAAGATTTATGTAAAGGAGGGCAGGATTCAAACTATATTTTTGTTGTCCTTTTCTTTTGCTATGTAACTGCCCTACCTCATTTTTTAAGCATACTCATACTTGATAATCTCATGTATGCTGTATCTCCTGAGGAATTCTTTATAATAGTAATAAAAACAGCTAGCATCTATATAATTCCTGCTTTCTGCCAGGCAGTATACTAAGCACTTTACAAATATTAGTTCATTTTATCCTCACAACAACCCTGGGAGTTAGGTGCTATTATTATTATCCTAATTTTATAGCTGAAGAAACTGAGGCAAACAGAGATTAAGTGATTTGTCCAACATCACAAAAATAGTAAGCAGTTGAAGCTGGATTTGAACTAAGGTTTTCCTGACTCTAGATACAGCTCTCTACCCACTGTACCATTTAGTTGCTGCTCTATTAGTAATATGATGAAACCTACTCATTTCACTCTGTGTTGTTCATTTCATTCACTGCATTTATCCTTTTGATGACTTTCAAGTTTAATCCTTCAGAGAAAAGGGTATTTCACAACTTTGAGTCATTCAGCATATTGATGCTTAAAAAAAAAAGTTGTAGTTTCACAGGAACACAAATACATTGTTGGAGCTGTAAAACTGGCTCAAATATCCAAAAAGCATTTTGGTATCATATGATGAAATTAATTAATTAATTTGACCCACAGAGATCCAATTGTTCTGAATATCTTCAAAGGAGATCAATGACAGAAAGAAAGGTATGCACTAAAAATGCATAAAATAATATTTTGGTAACATAGAAACAAATTGGGGAATAGTTGAAAAAATTGTGGTTCATATATTGCTATACCAGAAGAAAGTATTATAATGAAGAATGCAGAGAAATCTAAGAAGATTTATATGAATGGAATCAGAATGAAATAAACAGGAGCAAAAAAAATAGGCATCATAATGGAAATGATGTAAGTATAAAGACTAATACAATCAAATTTAATGTCCTATAATTATAATAACCATGGTTGGCCCCAGAGAAGTTAGTAAATCAATCAGTCAACAACCATTTATTAAGCACCTACCTGTTATATGTCAGAAACTGGGCTACGGGCTGAAAATACAGAGAAATGGGGAAAAATAGGCCCTAATCTCAAGGAACTCACAGATTTATGAGGGAGAAAAAAAAACAATTAGGAACAAACATGATATATTTGATATAAATTGGAAATAATAGAGTTAAGACACCAGTATTAAGGAGAAATGGGAAAGGCTTCTTGTAGAAGCAGGATTTTAGCTGGGACTTGAAGGAAAAGAGAAGTCAGTAGACACAAATAAAGGGGTAAGTGAATTTCAGAAAATGACTGAATTAGAAGATGGAATTTATAAGAGAAAAAGCAAGGAGGTCAGTGTCACCGAATCGCGCAATATGTAGAAAGAATAAGAAAGGCAGGAATGGGTAAGATAATGAAAGCTGAATGGGTAAGATAACAAAAGTTTTTGAATGACAAACAGAAGATTATATGGTTATTTGATCCTGGAGTTGTTAGGGAACCACTCGAGTTTACTGAAGGGCTTGAGGGATGGGGAATGGGAGATGAGGAGATATGGTCAGATCTCCACTTTTATGAAGATTAGTTTGGCAGATGAGCACGCAATGGACTGGATTGCAGAGAAATTTGAGGCAGGGAGACAAAACAAAGGATATTGCAATGTAATGAGGGCCTCTACCAGGGTGATAGCAATGTCAGAAGGGAGAAGGGAGCATATATGACAGATGTTATGAAAGTAAAATCAACAGACCTTGGGAACACATTGGATATGAATGGTGAAAGACAAAAAAGAGTTGAGGGTGACACTGAGATTGCCAGTTGGATGACTAGGAGGATGAAGGTCCTTTTGACAGTGATAGGGAAATTAGGATATAGGGAATTTGAGAGGAAACATAATGAGTTTTGAACTCATTCAGTTTTGGATATCCTGAATTAAAACACCGATGGGATATTCAGTTTAAGATGTCCGCTAGACAGTTGGAGATGTGAGACTAGGGCTGGGTAAGTACATCTTGGATTCATCGGTATAGAGATAGGTTCAGAAACAGGGAACTATGGGTGTTGAATATTGTCAATACTATAATATGCTGTCAATGTATTGCTTGGTTTTACTAAACTGCTTTCCCCCCATACTCCATTTCTTTTTAAAACCTGTTTTAAGGAATGATTCTCTGATTAAGAGTTGGGGGAAGATAATGATTTTAAAATGAATATGATATAAAGGAAAACACATCAATAAAATATTTATAATAACTAAGTAGTTAGTACAATATAATGGCTATGAATCATTAATGGATTTTTCAATTCTATCTTAATAAAATTAAAAATCTAATTTTAAAATAAAAAGCATCTGTAGGACCTCATCTTCTCTGTGGAGAATGAACTCTGTAAACTGTTTACATTTGAAGAAACAGAGGTTCAGAGTATGTATGACTTGGCTGTGGCCACATAGCTAAAAATATCAGAGGCAGTTCAAGACCCTTCTGATTCTAAGTTTAGTATTCTTTTCACTAAACCAGTTTACTTATCTAATTGTTGTATATTGTGAGTAGGGAGATATTGAAGACAATTGCTTTTTACTGGATCATTGCCTCAACCTATCACTGCACAAAGCCTAAAGAAGCAAGCATTTGCTTTGGCAGGGAGTAGTCAGTATTGGGATAGCAGCATAAGTTAGGATTTAGAGCATGATAAGAATGCAATCTTTAGAAAGTCTTTGTTTAGCAGGAACTCCCTCCCCACCATCAGCCCTTGTTAGGAAGTAGCACACATATCCCACATTACCACAGAGACCTCCCACAACCTTTGCACACTGCTTGTAAAATACAGTTGACATGTTAGAGTCAGGATGAGTTATGTTCCTACTTATCTCTTGGCCAGACTTCCATCACTAGCAAATCCATTTCCTCCTCTCAAATGCTCAAATGGATTTTATAATCACATTGATTAAGAAGGTCCATCCAAAGTTAAAATTTTCTTCCTTCTGTCTTTCCTTCCTTCCTTCCTCCCCCCCTCCCTTCCTTCCTTTTCTCCTATACCACATGTAGGCATTAGCCCTTCTAACTTCAAGTGTGATTTTCCTAAAGCACAGGGATAACTATTTCATTCCCTGTTCAATGAACTTATAAAATACCCTATTATCTTACTACATGTGGGGCCTTGCCACATTTGTGTGTGAAATATGTTTGAAATAGGAGTCTGGGGAAGAAAAGGTGTCTACCATAAAGGAATTTTATGTGAAGAAAACAAAATGGGTTGGTCACATGAGAAGCCCAAAGATAAAGTGTATAGCTATAAGGTTCCAAAGTTACCACTGCAACATTAGAACAAAATCAAGGAAGACCCCCAGAATGTTGGATGGACCCCATGTGGAGAACCTTTACAGAATCATGCATAAGATCACAAAAAGTGGGCAGTCTTGGATTGGCTGAGGATTTTATCTTTGGAGAGACCTTCTGAATCAATGTGAGAAGAAGGGAAGGGAGGAAGGAAGGAAGGAAGGAAGGAAGGAAGGAAGGAAGGAAGGGAGGGAGGGAGGGAGGGAGGGAGGGAGGGAGGGAGAGAGTATTGTAAATTATAACTCCATACCATCTCTTAAACATATCCCCATCTTTCTATTCATATAACCATCCTAAGTGCAAATCTTTATTACCTCTTTCCCAGACTATTGCAATGGTCTCCCAATTGGTCTCTGGGTTTCAAGTCTATCTGAACCCCAATCAATCCTTCTAACTTCAAATGTGATTTTCCTAAAGCACAGGGATAACTATTTCATTCCCTGTTGAATGAACTTGTAAAGTTCCCTATTATCTATAGGATGAATTGCAAACCCCTCTATTTAACATTTAAAGCCCTTCATAACATAACTACAATCTAACTTCATCCTTGTTTTCCTTTAGAGGCAGTTAGATTGTTCAATGGTTAGACCTGGAGTCTGAAAGACCTTATTTCCAATCCATCCTCAGACACTTACTAGCTGTGATTATGAACTATTCCTCTAACCTCTGTCTGCCTCACTTTACTTAACTGTAAAAATGGGGATAAAAATAGGACCTCCCTCATTTTTTAAGGGTCAAATGAGATATTTGTAAAATACCTGGTGAAGTGCTTCACATATAGTGGATGCACAATTAAAGCTTATTTCCTTCCTTCCCCTAATTATATAATTATGATACAGAATTTAGTTAATTATGAATCATTGCCTTTTATCTACTCTTCCTTCCAACCAGATTGGCCGTCTTTTTGTTTCTTGCACAGAATAGTTCATGTGCCTTTGAATAATCTGTCTTCCATATCTGGATGCACCCCCTCCTCATTTCTACATCTTCAAATCCCCAGTTTCCTTTACAGTTAGCTCAGGTGCCTCCTTTTATTTGTAGCCTTTTCTTATCTGCATCAATTCTAATTTCCTTCCCACTAAAATAAGTTTACATTTCTTTTCTGTATGTCTTTTGTGGAAAAATCTTGAATGCTTTGTTTTGGTTTCTCCAGAAATATTAATAAATATGTATTTCTCTAGTCTAAATACCCTGTCCAGATGTGTAACACCAGAAATGAGAAGATCAAGAGCAAAAGACCTGCCTTAGGGAAACAATTCAGATGGAAACTCAAAACTGAGAAGTAAAGAATTTCCCATGCTAAGATGATTTTCTTCTGAATCCCCAGAAAGCATTGACCTGTGACCCACACTAGGTAATCACCTTCTTAAGTGAGAAGAATGATAATATTGAGTACAAGGAGGCAATTTTCTCTTAGAGGAGGAGAGAGGAAAAAGGCAGGTGCTATTGTTCTAGAATATTAATTCAAAGATATTTTAATATATTGTTACTTTTTTTCTTCAAGATTCCTATAAATGACATCAAAACTTATCTTGGGGTAAAGATGTCCACATGCATAATGGGACTACACCAGTTTGGGCATTTCTCTCTCTCAGCTATATTTATAATATGTGATGTAACCAGTAAAAAAAATAGTTTTTTTGGTTGGCATTTGCCAAGAATACATAGTACATTATTAATATTTGAATATTCTTATATACATGCATATTATCTCCCTAGATAGAATGTAATCTCCTTAAGGGAAAGGATAGTTTCTCTTTTGTAATTGTTTCCTGAGTGATCATTACAGTGTCTGATAGGATCATAGGATCACAGATTTAGAACTGGGACTCCAGAGATCATGTAGACCAACCCTCTGTATCAGCAATGCCATATTCACAATGCCTATAGAGATTATAAATATGCTGATATAATTATCCATCACAAAATACGTCAGGTTTGCCATTTGGGGAAATAAACTAGAAAATTTATTAAGATACCAAAAGACTGAGTCCCAAAACCAGAAAGTGAAAGCCATCAGAGTAGTTATGACATTGGCACAGGTAGATAAAGTAGAAAGCACCCACATTTTCAAGCCTTTAAAACAGAACAGGCTACCTCAGGCAAAGGTCCTCCTCTCCCCACTCACAGCAACCACCCAGCGCCCTGGAAGCGTGTTCCCAGCAGCTCCGGCCCCTGGCAGTCCTCAGCAGGAGTCCTTAGCAGAAAGTCCTGCTCCCAGCAGCTCCGGCCCCTGGCGGTGCTCAGCAGGGGTCCTAACTAAAAAAAAAAAAAAAAGGCAACCGCCACCAACTGCCAACCGCAGGACCGTTAGCTCGGCTTTTCACTTTCTCTTGCTCTGCTATGTCAGCACGTCCATGGGGCATGGGAGATCTTTAAATCCCATAACCCTTACATCCTCCCATTTCACAAATGTGAAAACTGAGGCATAGAGAGGTTAAGCTAATTGTGCAAGGTCACACAAGTAGCAAGTAGTAGAATTATTATTCAAACCCTGGACTTAGAACTTTAAATCAATTGCTCTGTCCCTTACATCACACTGCTTCCTGGTAGATGTTCAAGAAATGTCTGTGGTTTCAATAATTGATTTGGGTTTATTCTTGCCATTCCCAAACTGGAATGAATTTAAGTTGACCTATTACATTATTATGTTTTCATCTGGCTTGATTTTTTCCAACAGGCATTTATTATTGGACCAGTTCCTGGTCAAACTTTACTACTGAATCTCAAATCAATCAGCAGGTATTTATGTGAAAACTCTGAGTAGTTACTTAAGTATTATAAAGATTGTTTCATATATACAACTTATTATTTAAATGAGGGGAAGAAAGTAATACACTCAAAATGATAAGATATTTGAGTGTTAAACTATATGTCCTGGATATTAAGCAGAATAGCATCACAGAAAAAAATTGCAGAAATAGCCTAGAAAGATTGTTTTTAAAGAATTAGTGTTATGTAGGCAAAGGAGTGGAAAGGGAGAGGGTAAAAAAAATCAATATGGGTACAGGTAGAGAGTTCTAGCATCCTTCAAACTGTGGCTGTAAGCATTTCATAATGTCTGACATAGGAAGTTGTTAGGAAATTATTTAGAAAGTGTTGTCAATGACAGAGTGATCACTTATCTAGTGACATCTATTCATTATAACCAAAGTCATTTGGTATTCTTGGTCTTGGTTTCCAAGACCATGGTCAGATTAGCAGTTCATTCCATCCCATAGGGTATATGTACAGACACTCAAGGAAGACAAATGCTGACACTTAAGAATACCAGCAACCTGGTAGAGTAGAAATTTTGTTGGATCTGGAGTCAGAGTACCCAGTTTCAAATCTTGGTTTTGCCATATGTACCCATGAGACCTTAGACAAGATGATCCTTGACACTTCTTTCAATTCTATAACTATTAGCTATGATCCAATGACCAACTGCACTAGTCTGACATAATTAGGTCCCACCTGGTTCTCTCTTCCTCATTTGAGGACAAATTCTGTAGCAACAACATCATTAAACATAAACAGATATGCCCTGTTTCTCCTGGCATAAAAATCCTAACTGCAGAAATTCCTACTGTGAAAGAGAGATTGGTGTACTCTGACCTATTAGAAGTAATCATTTCCCTTCCCCTCTCCACAGCTAAATTAATGAGAATGCTTATCAAAGATAATAGTTCACAGGTTCTTTGGTGAAGACTATGCAAATTAACTGATCACAAAAAAATCTCTTCCTTTTGTTGGTTTTGTTCAAACTTTTAGGAGTTTGCTGTTATTATTGGTTTGTTGTTGTTGCATATGTATTTGGGATGGGAAATGTTTTGGAGGGAGTTGGCTTAGACTTATAATTTACTAGCTTTGGGAATTTGCAGGGTAGTAAACTGGAAACTTCTACCAGCACAAATAAGCAAGCTTTCTGCATTTTACTATACTTTTGCAAAGCCACCTAGGTCACTAAGAGGCTAAGTATTTTTCCTAGAGTTAGGAGTAAGAGACAACCCTTAAATACAGATGTCCTTGACTCTTGGAGCCTAGCTGTCATCGGAAATAATACATAGCCTCACTATATCTCATAGATTACACTTCCTCAAAAGTAAAGAAATATACTACATTAAAAAAAATTTAAGTGCCCTTCAATAAAAAGGTACTTAAATGCTTTTTGATGATGTTGGTCTAATGACAAGATGGTGCCCTCCAGCATGACTCCAGGTTAAATCAGTGATGAAGGATTAGCTCTTTTTCAAAGATTTTCTTGATAAACACAATTGTTTTCTGACTCCTGGTTCATAAATGTATAGCCCAGTTTTGCTAAGAACATAGTATCTAATTTACAAAAGTATTGTATGAGAATCCATTCTACTACCTATCTCTTAAGAAGATGGGGATTCAAAATGTGACCCAAAGCAGAGATAGTCATCTGTTTTGACTCAATCGAACTCAAATCAAGGAATACTTCTTGAATGCTTACTATATGCAAGTCATTATGCTGATCAAGTACAATCTATTTTGAGTATTTAAAGATGATTTTTATTCCACATCAATTATGAACATGGACTTAGTTTTTCTGAATTAACATTAGAATTCACTATGCACTTAAAAGGACTAAACATAAATATCTCCAAAATATTCTGAATGTTTTATTTGTGACTCAATTGCTTGATTTTTTTTTATCTTTCCTGAATTCATTTCTTATTCATCTCTGTTCAAAATGAAAGACCTCTAGTCAGGGACCATATCTAATTCAGCATTTTGCACAGTGCCCAGAGCATTATTGGTTTTCAAAGATATGTTAAATACTCTTCTCATAAAAGAGATTCAAAGTTGCCTTTTCAGTGGATTATTTGTATTTAACAGGATATCTATTACATTTTTTTCTGATACACAAACACTTATTTTTCTCAATTCATTAAAAATGAAACCATTGCCCACAGGCCTCCTCGTTATGTGTTTCACTGAAATCTAAAGTTAAATTTTCTATGAAAATAAAATGAAATACAAAAACAGAAACAGAAAAATGAAGAACCTATGGGTTCAACAAAACACATTTCACAAAACATGCCCTGGTTATAAACCAGTCTTTGGAAAGAAAACAAAAGAAAAGTCCAAAAGAACTTGTTCTTTATATGCACAAACTTCTTCCCATTCTTTAAGATTTAAAACTAGAAAGTAATAGAAGAAAATAAAGAAAATCCATTTAAGTGGAGACTTTCCAAATTGCTTCTAGTGAAAAAAAAAAGTTGAGGACCTTTCCTCTAGGTCTCAGTACTATGTGGATACCACTGCTGCAATGGACTTGTTTCTTTTTAATTGGGAAAGCATTTGCTAGTTTCTATCCTATAATGTCTCTCATGTTTTCCACAGTCTTTCCAAGATGACTAAAAATGGCTCAGAAATCACATTCTCCAGTTTCCTTTGTTTTTCCCAAGCTCATCTGAGCCTAGTAACTTGAACTTATTGATAGCAGTAGGCAATCCTTATTTACATTTGGTTTTAACTTGCCCTTTACCACTTGGGTTCTACTTTATCTAGATCAAGCATTATCATCTTTTGCAAAGGACATGGAAACAAAATAAGAGTTGCTTATTTCTGCTTATTTTCCATCTTCTTTTATCATTGTTGCATTTAATCCATGCAAAGATCCTCCAAAATCTTTCCTACTCTTTTCCCTCGGCATTGCTTTGAGTAAACAAATAAGAATCCTTTGTGTTGTGTTTAGCATTCATGACTAATATCAGTTCATTCTCAACATTAACATTCATGATGATATTCCTCCATGACTGCCATTCCTTGGTATTCATCTTGTTGCCTGTGCTTTCTTCCATGTTCTGTATATTGCTTTAGAGAAACCAAAACTGGTTGATGTGTTTCCTACACATCCACATTATCCTCTCTAAACATATCCCCCTTTTCCTTCTCAATAAAATCATTTTCATCTATGTTTTTAGAATTTTGTAAGTGAAAGTTGGTCAGTGAGTCAAGAAGCATTCATTAAACTTTTAGTATGTGCCTGGCATTGTGTAAATTGTGGAGAAACAATGGCAGGTGAAAACAGTCCCTTAAGGAAACTGCATGATACATATAAAACATTAAAAAGTCAACAAGCATATATTAGGTACCTTCTGTATGCCAGGCACTAGACTAATCTCTGGAAATACAAAGAAAAGTCCCCTTTCTAAAAGAACTTAGGGTCTAATGGAGTAATACAACATGCATACAACTATTTACAAGTAATAAATTGAAAGATAAATTTGAAATAATCAGGAGAGGGAAGGCATTAGCATTAAGGAAGTAAGAGAAAGACTTCCTTTAGAAAGTGGAATTTTAGCTGAGCCTGGAAGGAAACCAGGAGGCAGAAATGAGAAGAGAAAGTTCCAGGCATGGAGAACAACCAGAGAAAATACAGGGAGTCAAGGGATGGCATGTATTGTGTGAGAAGCAACAAAGAGACTAGTGTCACAGAGTATGGGGGGAGGGGGGAATGTTATCAAGGTACTGGAAAATTGGAAGGGTAGAAGAGGGCCAGGTTATGAAAGCCTTCCAAATAAGTAGATTTTACATATGATCCTGAATGGAAAATCATCAAAGGGGAAGGCAATTGCAGCTGGAGGCTTCTAGAAAGATCTGCAGAAGGTGGATTTGAGTTAAGACTTTAAAGAAACCAGGGAAATTGAGACAGACATGAAGTAAGAGATCACTGTGGGCATGGACATGGAGAATAGTCAGTGAAAAAGTATCAAGATAGAAAATGGGATGTATTGTGCATGGAACAACAAGTTCAGTGCTGCTGGATCATAGCAGACAAGTAAGATGTTTAGAAAGGTAGAAAGGGGCTGTATTATAAAAATTTTTGACAGTAAATGTTAAATAGATTAGTTTATATATTTGATTGTGGAGTCACTAATAAGCCACTGGTCTCTATTACATAAAGAGTAGGGGAGGGTGACATGGTCAGAGTTTTATAAAAATCATCTTGACAGCTGAGTGAAGATGAATTGGAGCAGGGAGAGATGAGGCTGGGAAACCCAGTAGAAAGCTCTCTCCATAGTTCAGGTGAGAGATTATGAGAACAAGAACTAAGGTGGTCGTTATCTTGTATTGGAAATTGTGGGATGTTAGGCCAATGAATCCCACTAGTCTTTTCACTGGGTTCCTTGAAAACTGTTATCCAATTCTAGGGTTCTGTTATAGGAATGAGTATTTAAGATCTTCCCTGCCCCTAGGTCCTATGATAGGCTTAAGTGCACCTGGAGCCTGTGGCAGGAGACTTGATTTTTGGGAATACTTTTTGATTGGGCAGTGAGTCGAGAGGGCTGTTACATTCTCTGAGCCAGAAGAAGGCTATATAAACCCTGATGTGAGGCTTTGTTTTGGGGCTCACTTTGAGAAGTGTTGTGTGATTTGACCAGATGAGACTCTGGGAAGCCATTGAGCCTCCCGGCTTTGAAAACCCAGATGTTGATGCTTCCCTCTCTGGTAACTGTGACTAGGTATGGATGTAATGGTCAGACAGTTGAAAGCCTGGCTGCTTGAAATGCTTCTCTGTCTTTTTGTAACTTCTGTCTGTATGCTCTGAATTTCGGGGTGCTGACTTTTTCCCTTGAACTATGTAAATGATATGTTTGATTGATTAAAGCAAGATTATTAACCCATTTTGAGTTGCTTTCCTTTAGAAAAGCAGATCTAAGAACCGGTGTTGGCAGCCACCCTGGAGATGCTTGGTTGCTTGCTGCTACAGGTGCATCTCCAACAATGGCCAACTAGCCTTAACTGTTAAGAAATGATAGAATGTAGTCATTTCTCGCCACTATTTCTATGATTACTACTTTAGTAATCAGTCTCTCTATATTGATCAGAATCATATCCAAATTAGTTCATTCCCTCATCATTTCTTCTACCCTTTGAAAGATGAAATTACTTCTCAGTAAGGCAAAGCAAGAGTTGATTAGCTGCTCCCAACATTTTTCAGGGGTAGAAAGATTCCTGACCCTGAATCAGCTGAAGGACACATATGGCACCCACAGAGATACAAAGACTTCTAACACTGGGCCACTCTACTTCAAAGTTTCATTTGGCTCATTCATACTTCCATAACAAAAAGCTTTGCAACAGCCTTAGGAATAGATAAAGTTAACAACCACAACCTCAGTTCTGGCTCTCCTTGCTTTTATCTGCTTTCTGCAGATGTCCAAGAGGGAGATAGAATAATGTAGTCTTCAGGGCTATTGCCCACAACTACTGCTTGCTGCTCTCTCCTCAGCACAGCTCCCCTGGATTCCTTAGTGTGGAATCAACATGAGATTCAAGCTTGGGAAAGAAGATGGGACTAGAAGTGTAGAATTCAGAATTCAATACATAAAGACAATTTCTGAAACTATTTGTGAGCTCAAGCCTCACCTTCTGTGATAGTAATGGCATTTAAAGATTCCCCTGTATTGGCTTGGTTTTCAAACTGATTGTGTGGAGATTAGTTTCCAAACATAAGTAAAGTACATTCATTTGTTCAATCATAGAACACAAAAAGGTCAAAAGTTCCCCACCCCTGATCACAATTGAATCTACCCCAGAGTTACATCAAGTTTAAGCACAGCACTTAATACCCAAATGGAGGTCTTTTCTTCATCTTGACAGGAGGCAAGTTCTCAGCAATCTTAGTTCCTGGGGAGACAAGGCTTAGCAAGGCCACAAGATACATTGCCAGTCTCTTTATTAATTCATCCTCTGTCTGTAGAACAGTCCTAGAACCCCTGAAAACATTAGCAAAACCCTCTCCCAGGATTTCTGTAAACATACAACGAGAAAATCCTTCTTCAGGGCTTCTGAACCAACAGAAAGGTTCCCAGACCCCTGCAACAACAGCACTGTCCTTCACCAGTGGACAGTATTCACTCTGTCTGCAGGACAGTCTCCAGACACCTGCAACAATAGCACTGTCCTTCACCAGTGGACAGTATTCACTCTCTGTCGGCAGGACAGTCTCAGGGATTCTTAACCAAAAGCCAGGTTCCAGGACTTCTTCAACAAAAGGACTGTCTTTCACCAGTGGACAAATCTGGCAAAACAACATCAAAACAGACAGACAAAGTACCAGCAAAACAGCCATGTCTCCTCAGTCCTTGGCAACTCAGGGGGCAGGTCTCAAAAGTCCAGGGCAATTCAAAGTGGCCCCCAGCAATTCTCTCAGTCTCTCTCTCTCTGCCTCCATGAGGTGCTGCTTCCAAAAAGTTCTTCTGCCTCTCTCTTGTCTCTCCAAATCTACATCACTAGCTACTCCCAGTTCAGGACTCTCTTTTCACATCAACAAGTCCATCCCACAGGTGGGATTAACAAGCTCTGGGTTTTAACACAATGAGTTTGAAAACCAAGCCAATACAGGGGAATCTTTAAATGCCATTACAATCACACTTTCTTAGTGAAGTCTTGGCTGATCACTTTAATTACTAGAGTCTTCCAACTGACTATTAATTTTGTAAACATTTTGTATAAAGCAATATATGTGTACCTATGTATATGTGTACATATATATGTTATATCACATAGAAATGTTTGCAGGTAAGACTGGCAAACTGATATTGGAAAATGGAGTAATCAAAGTACCTTAGAACATAAAGTATGCAGAGTAATATAATACAAGGTTGAAAAAAGTAGCAGAAATCCAGGGAGGGCCTCCAATGGCATGCAAAGACATGTAAAACCATCACAGGTCATTAGCAACCACAGTTAATTTTCAAGAGAATTGTTTCAGTAGAATAAGTATTGCAAAGGGTTAGGTAATGAGTGCATGATGAGAAAGTATACTGCTATTAAGGAGTAAAAAGAAATGGGGTTTGGCTAGAAAGGTTAGCCTGAGTTGGTAACAATTCTTATCTATTCAAGAGTATGACTTGATAAAAATGAAATAGTTGGAGTTAATATCCAGACTCACTGGCTCATACCCCCAATAATAAACACATGTCAAGGTATGAAAGTCTCTTCATCACTCAAAAAGGAAATGATGTGATTTTAGGTGTCATGTTTCGGGTATTTGAACTTTAATTCCATTATTAATCACCCACAATAAATTGATTCATTATAGGTATTAATTTGATCCTGTCACTTGCTGTAAGATTATTAATGCCACTAGCAAAAAGTAGCTCATTTAAAAACTTGTTCTCAGTTACAAATTTTTATAATGTTTTTGGAGATTTAGACTATTAGGGAAAAATAAGTTAAGCATAGTGAATGACATAAACAATTAATTTGCAAGCTTGAAAACTTGAACATGAAGACAATTTCCAGTTCTTCATTTAATAAGGGTAGAACTATAGTGTAGGGATGAATAATGCAGTTGGTCGGGACTTTCCAAACTAGGAAGCTGATGAGAAGCATTGAGTAAGAAGATGTTACTGATAAAATAAGGTGTTTCATCAGAAATACTCTGGGAAGATGTTATTTCAGTCATTATGGGCTAATTCAAAAGAAAATAGGACTGCAGAAAGTTGAGTAAAATCATCATTGTTCCTCCTCCTCCTTTTACTTCTCCTCCTTCTCTGTCTCTTCCTCATCCTCCTTCTTTTTCTGTCACTTCAGGTTTTTTTGCTGCTTCTACTTCTTTCTTCCTCATAATGATCACAATGACCACTAGCATGGGTAAAGTACTTTAAAGTTCACAAAGCATTTACAAATATTATCTCATTTTATCCTCACAAAAATCCTAAGAGGGAGTTGCAAATTTTATTCCCATTTTAGAGGTGAAGAAACTGAGGCAGAGATTAAATGACTAAGCTGGTTAAATGTCTGAAGTCAGATTTCTAAAAATCAGATGTGATTGTATGTTTCTTAAGTACAGAATCTATGATTCAATTTTATTTATAACTGTCTCTAGCTCCCACTATGATAGCTTGCACATAGTAGGCTATTAATAATTACTTTTTTGAATTAAGTTGACTAAGGGAAGTAGCTATGATAGGGAAGACTACATCTTTGATATTGACATCTTGTAAGCTGAAGTTTTTTATTATTTTTATTTTATTATCATTTTATTACTTTTTATTTTTCCTTACTTATTTTATTATCTCTTATTTGTTTCAAATATTTTTTTTAATTTTTGTTTTCTGAACCTCACAAACACTGACAAATACAAGTATACTTCTGTATGTAAATAACATAAATAAAAATTGTATACTAATCCATACATCTCTCTCATTAGTTTTAAAGCTGTCCTAATTGTTTTTATGGCCCTTTGGACCTCCAACTTGTTGTGTGCTTTTTAAAAATGCTGTATTTATATTTTTTTAGGATTTTTTCTTTAGATTTTTTTGCATTGATATCCCTATTCTTTTTCTTTCCTCAATTCTCCTCTGGGAGAAAGAGTGGTTCATTTGTAAAACAAACAAACAAATAAACTCACATAAACCATGAAGTAAAGTATCTACTTTGGACATCTTCCATGTCCAAAAAAGGATTTCTTATTCTGTACCCTAGTTTGTCATTATTTTTTCTTTCAAAGGGTACTGAGTGTATTTCATTGTCAGTTTCCCAGAGGCATGGTTGGCTCTGAACTGATTACAATTCTTAACTCTTTTAAAATTATTGTCATTTACGATTTTGTAGCAATTATGTAAATTGTTCATATTTTTCTCACTTAACTTTCTACCAGTTCCTCCAAGTCCTCCAAGATTTCTCTGAATCCAGTCCTTTCATGAATTTCTTATCTCCAACGCTTAGCACAGTGCTTGGCACATAAAAGGCACTTCAAAATATTGGTTGATTGATAATGTTACATTATACGCACATACTATAAGCTGATCCCTATTGCTCAAATTATGGAGCACTCCTTTAGTTACCAGTTGCATACTTCAAGAAAATCTTCAAATATAAATATTCTGTACATATGAGTTTTTCTCTTTCATCTCCTAGGGATACAAGCTAGGAATGGTATTGTTGAGCCAAAAAGTAAAAAACTCTTAATGGTGTAGTTGTGAAGGGTATCTTGTTCCCTACTATTCTTATTTGTCATTGATGTAATCTTTTGTCTAGGTAGTTTATATTTTTAGAACTTATTGTGGAATATTTTGTAAGATATTGATCTAAACATATATTTTGCCCAACTACTTTCCAGTTTTTTCATCTGGTTTTGGTGGATATGGATTCTGCCCACAAATAATTGGAATCTTTGGCTTTATCCAAAACCATATCATTATCTTCTTTTATTGCTCAGTCTTATTTGTCTAAGCAAATTTTTTATCTTTTTAACAAGTACCAAAATGTTTTGTTGAC
Source organism: Petaurus breviceps papuanus (assembly GCF_028583685.1). Classification (NCBI taxonomy): domain Eukaryota; kingdom Metazoa; phylum Chordata; class Mammalia; order Diprotodontia; family Petauridae; genus Petaurus; species Petaurus breviceps. The sequence continues at coordinate 4,482,329 of NW_027185761.1, read as the reverse complement.
TACTGCTTTGTAACATAACCTGAAATCTGGTACTAGGAAGTTCCCTTTCTTCTTATTTTTAAGAATTATTTCTGACAAGATTATTGATCTTTTAATCATTCAGATGAATTTTGATGTTTTTAGCCCTATAAGGTAATGCTTCGATAGATTGGCATAGAATTGAATAAATAAATTAGGCAGCACTGTCATTTATATAGGCAATTAGTTTTTCTAATTATTTTAGCCAATATTTAAAGAGTATTCTCTAGTTATATACATATAATTCCTAGGTATTTCTTTTTATAGGAATCTCAAATTTTCTCTATATTTCATAGTCATTTTGAATAGATTTCTTCCCATATTTGCTGCCTTATTTATTGGTAAAACACCAAAAGACTGTAGTTTGAATTTATTTTATATGCTGCTACTTTAATTGTTTTAATTAATTATAGTTAAATCTCAAGGTTCTCTGAGTAGGTTGTTGTATTAGCTGCAAAAAGAAACATTTTTCTTCGTTGCCTATGCTTTTCCTCTCTACTGTTTATTGTTTTATTGTTATAACAAAAATTTCTAGAATTATATAAAATATTAGTGGGTATAATGAACATCCTCGCTTTACCCCTGATTTTAATAAAAAGACCTCTAGCATTTTTTATTTTTCTTTTACATAGTAAGTCAGTATGTCAATATAGTATTGCAACTCGGTTTCAGATAGATAACAAGGAAAAGTTTATTACAATGCTTTAAAATATTTTAATAGAATGGTTGTTTCTTTTGTCAAAAGCTTTTTCTCAAACTACTGATATAATCATTAGATTTTGTGTTATTTACATGACTGGTTGTTTTTGTATTTCCCCTAGTATTGAAACAAAATTGCATTCCTGATACATATTTAACCTGGTTGTTGTGTACAATATTTTTAACATGCTAGGGTATTTTTTCTCTTTAAATACTAGAAAACAATGGTTCCTCATTGAAGGAATCAAATAATCAATGAATTTAACTGTTAAATTTAGAATGTGGAATAAATCTTCCTCCAGAATGAAATTCAGTGCCTTTATTCTGTTGAAATTTGGAAACCTGTGAATGAAAATTAAATTTCAAGACAGGATGATTGCTCCAAATCTTGAAGTATGTAGGAAGGTTGGAACTATAGCAGTCCCAGCAGAATGGAAAAAAAATACTGACAAAGTCACAAAATGGTCTTCTTTGCTCAAGAAAGGTATAAGCATGAGTTAAATATCTGAAAGAATTGTTTTTTTAAGCTATTTGTGACATCCCAATTCTTATCCTGTAGTCCCACTAACTGCTGCATTTTTCTGTTATTCATACACAGATGATATAACTGAAAAGGAATTCATTTTATTTTTATCCAGTTTCCTAGAGAATTCAATATATTCATTCAGTGGAACCATTTTGAAGGGCAGAGATAAAAATATGTTCTACATTTGACAGTGACTAGATCTGAAGGCAAGGTTAGAAATAGAGGTTAAAGAATGAATATTGGGGGGAGGGCAAGCATATTTTTATAGCTGTGTTTCTATTTGGCAAACAGATGGTTGGAGCCTTAGATGAGTGCCAGAAAGAAACAGCTGGCAAATCAAAAAATCCTGAAAGCAGTTAGAAGTGCTTATGAGCATTTAGAAGAAACAACATCTTTGAAAATGGGCAAAAAGTTCAAGCCATACTTAAAATGCATATAAAAAATAGATGCTTGGGGCAAGGGAAAGATGATAAAACCAGTATAACTGGAGAGAGGTTTGATTCTAGCCAAATACAAACAATCAGGTGTATCCTCATTCCCCCAATCCCCACTTCCCTCTCCAAAAAAAGAGCTTGAGTATAATTGCACTAAGTAAATCGAGTGTATTAAAAAGAAGCCATTAGGATAAGAGAGAAACAAAGGAGGGCTAAAGATCTGTGATGTAATTCCCCTCACTCCACACTACTTCATGTTCTTTCTAAAACCTAGCCTTCTCACCTTTGTTTTATATCCTACTTAATGGCTACACCTATTAAATTTTAAGATAAAATACCTTGTGTGCTGAACCTTCATTTCTCTCTGAACATAAAAAGTATAGGCTGATTGAAAGCAAATATGGATGCAAAATCTCCCTAAAGCAAATTCTGAATACCGTTACTCACTGTACCAACTAGCAGTAAGGCTTAGTCATATTCAGAGGCATATCACCCAGGCCCACAGAATAATCTTTTAAGAAAACCACTAAATTATTAACTATAATACTACTGTTATCATTATGCCTATTATTTTAAAAAGCAGAAAATAAGGAGAAACAAATCTCTTTAGATTCACAACAGGAGGGCACTGATTTCAGGAAATGTTTAGTCTACTAGATTTTCCCACTAAAACTTGAGCTAGAAAAAGTCAGCCTGTTCCAAAGAAGGGGTCAACAAACTCATTAGCCTCAAGTGCCACTCAAAGATAAGCTACTGAGTAGTCTGTCAGGTGATAGAGGAGAGTGGAAGAAAGGGATGGGGCAAAATAAACTAATTGAAAAGGGAGTGAGGGATAGAAAGGGAGTGAGGATGGAGAAACAAAGATATAGAGAGGGAGAGAGGAAAAGAGGAAGGGGGTGGGAAGAGAGACAGAGCCAGAGATGGGGAGAAGAGACACAGAGACAAGGGGGAAAAGAAAGAAAAAGAAGAAATAAAACAAAGAAGATGAAGACAAATGAGGAAGATGAGGAGGATAAAATGCACATGTTGCAGAGTGAAAGGGACACAAACAATGAACTTGGAACTTAGTATAGCTTTGCTGTAGGTTTCCTATCCCTGATTTAGAGGATATACAATAACTTCAGTGCTATAAGTCCTGCATTCTAGTCTTTGTAACAATTCTGATCACTTTTTAGGGACCTTCTCTGAAATCACATACATAGAACTCATGGTATATTCTATCATATCATTAGTCAGTTTAAAGTACCAGAATGCTGCACTGCATCTCTGAGAGACTTTTGTTGCTATTTTATCCTACAAAAGACTGACAGTTGAAGACCATAATATTTTCTCAGCTAGCAGTGTAGTCTCATGGACATAAAAAGAGGCCCTGTCAGGATCTACTTTGCTTTAGAATCAATTCTGAAGACAATTCCCTCTGTGTTTATTACTTTCCCAGGGAAACTATAGCTTTAAAAGGAGTCACTGTATGACAAGATTGACAGGTGACATCACACTGAGCAGAGCTCTGAAATTTATTGATGATTCTGTTATGATAAGCAACATTATAATATGAAAGTAATGACATTTTCAGTTCATTTGGTCAATAAAAGTATTAAAACTCTTCATTCTAAATCCAAAGCTTTATATTTATTCCTTTTTAAATTTCAGCCTTGTTCATTTCAGCTCATGTGTTTGGAAGAAAATTCAAAAAGAAGTAGTTGACCTTGTCCTTTCCTATTTGTGTGACTTTTAAATTGTTTTTCATGCCTGGAGGCTTCTAGTGAGAAAAGAAAAATAACTGTGAGGGGAGGATCCTTGGGTCCCCTCTCCCATCCAAGGATTCTCTTTATCTAAGGCTAATGTATTCTGTGAATTCAACCTTGGCCCTTTGTCCTATATATATATATATTTTTTCATTTTAGGTGAGGGAAATTGGAGATGACTATAAGTTTATGAACTTGGAGAGGGAGGGAGAGGGAGAGGGAAAAGGAGTGGGGGGAAAGAAAGAGAGAGTGAGAGACAGAGAGACAGACATAGAGAGACAGAGAGAGAGAGAGACTGACTTACATATCTAGGAGTTAAGTTCCTACTGTAACAATCTATTCCTTGAGGTTCTAGTAGCAACCTCTGAGACCCAGATCAGCCACTTCTGAGACTAGGACTTACATAACAGTAATGGCACATGGTGTCCTGGACTTGGTGGGAGCAATGCCATGTAGAAATGGATTTAAATTTGAGTCAGCTCTTCCCAGGGACTGAGGTCATATAGGGGAGACTGTGATTCTGTATTCTATTTGAAAATCTCTTCAAAGTAACATCCCTTTGTAAAATTTTCTTTTTGGTTAAATGGTGTTAATTGGTAAAATGTAACTTGGATGCTAGTCAATGATGTAGCTACTAGTGGGGGCAAAACATGAGAACATGTACTCAAGTTGACAGAATTAAAGATACCCAAATACCTACTGATACCTCTAGAAACCTTAAAGGGAGATGAAGAGAGCTTTACTCTGAGAAAGCAAGGCTAGAGTACTTGCTTCAGATAAAAATATCTCAATAGCTCAAAAATATTTCAATAGGATTAGCAATTACATAGAAAAAATGAAATAAAAAGTCTGAATATTCTAAGTGAATAATCCATTCCCTATATGTTCGAACATTCCTTCAATTTAAAGCTTGCCATCATTAAGAAATGGTATATACTAAATAGAAAAAGCCCTACATGAGGAATCAGAAAAATAAGTTTGAGCCCTGGTTTTGCCACATACTCCCATTGAAACCTTGAATAACCTTTGTGAGCCTCAAATTCCTCATCAGTAAAATGAGAATGATATCTATCTCACTCCCTTGCCTATATCACAAAATCATTATAGAGTCAAATTACATGTCAAAACTTTTAAAAGGGAAGAGCTAAGAAAGCAGAAAACAGGCAGCAATCCAACTGAACTCTCCCTACATTACCCTACAAAGAACTTTAAAATAACTCCTCAAATCAAATATTGGAGCAGAAAAACCAACAAAAGGTCAGCATGCAACATTTTTACCTAGCCTATGACAATTTAGGAGGTTGGCAGGAAAAATCTGTGACACCAAGGAGAGAACTGGTCTGGAAAGTAGCACCAGGAGTGGCCTTGGAAGCAGTAGTGATAATAAGTGGCAGCAACATTTCAGGAGTGCTCAACCCAGAGATGGCAACACGGTCAGAAAGATGCTGTCATTGTGTGCAGGAGGTGTTAACTGGTGATTCTATTGCCCATAAGCATTTCTGTGTCACAGTTTAAGGGCAGAGAGGAACTCTTGTAACTACTCACAAGGGAGCAGGGCCTTTGGTCCCAGAACCAAAAAACCTTTGGTCCCAGTTTCAAGGCAAAGTGGAGCACTAGCACTTGTGACTGCAGGAGAACAGAAAATCTGCTCACAGTTCCAGGGCCAAGGGGAACACTAGAAATGGTGGCTGCTGGGGAGGAGGTATCCTTCCTGTGTAAATATCACATAAGGGGCGGCCATGTGGCTCAGTGAGTAAGAGCACCGGTTCCAGTGTTGGGATGACCTAGATCAAATCTGGGCTCAGATACTCAGCACCACACCTAGAAATAACTGGCCGTGTAACTTTGAGCAAGTTACTTAACCCCTATTGCTTTAAAAAAAAATATCAGAGTACAAACCAAAACATCAGTGACCAAACTTCTCCCCAGATTACACTAGCTTGGAAACACTAAAAACTTGCAAACCACCTCTGAAAACAGCAGCAGTAAAAAAAAAAATCTGAAGCTGGGGACACTGTGTCCCCACCCCCACATGAGCACAGACCAATTTTAACATTAAGTTCAAAGTCAAGCTGGAAAAAATGAGCAAACAACAAAATGAATTTAACTATAAATATCTCCTATCATGTCAAGGAAGACTGACACAAACTCAGAAGAAGACAACAACGTGAAAACAGTGCCAGTAAAACCTCAAAGGAGAAACTGAAAATTGGACCTAAGCCCAACAAAGATTCCTGGAAGAGGTTTAAAAAAAGAGATAGGAGTGGTAGAGGAAAAATGAGAAAGAAATGAGGGTGATGCAAGAAATTTATTAAAACAGAATTAATAGCTTGGTAAATGAGGCACAAAAATACTGAAGAAAATAACACCTTAAAATATAGAATTGGCCTAATAATAAAAAGGCATAAAAATTCAATGAAGAAAATAACTTTTTTAAAAAGCATAATTGTTCAAATAGAAAAAGAAATACAAAACTTACTGAAGAAAATAATTATTTAAAACTTAGAATTGTGCAAATAGAAGCTAACAGCTACATGATAAATCAAGAAACAATAAAACAAAGTGAAAAGAATGAAGAAAATGTGAAATATCTCATCAGAAAAACAACTGACATAGAAAACAGATTGAGGAGAGATACTTTAAGAAATATTGGACTACCAGAAAGCCCTGATTTAAAAAAAAGAGTATTGACATCATATTTCAAGAAATTATCAAGGAAAATTATCCTAATATCTTAGATATAAAGGGTAAAATATAAACTGAAAGGATCCACCAATCACCTCCTAAAAAAGATGCCAAAATAAAACTCCCCAGAATATTATAGCCAAATTCCACAGCTTTCAGGTCAAGGCGAAAATATTGTAAGCAAGCAAAAATAAACAATTCAAATACCATTGAGCCATGGTCAGGATCACAGACCATTTAGTAGCTTCCATGTTAAAGGAGCAGAAGGCTTGGAATGATATTCTGGGGGAGCAGGGGCAAAGAAGGTAGGATTACAAGCAAAAATCACCTATACAGGAAAACTATGTTTAACCTTTCAGGGGGGAAATAGATATTCAATGAAATAGAGGACTGTTAAGCATTTCTGATGAAAATACTAAAGCTGAATAGAAAAATCTGACATTTAAATACAAGGCTCAAAAGAAACATAAAAATAGAAATATTAAAGAGTAATCATAGGAGACTAAACAAAGTTAAACTGCTTATATTCCTACATGGGAAGATAATACATGTAACCCCTAAGAACTCTATCATTATTTGAGAAGTTAAAATAGCCTATATAGATAAAGGGCATGAGTGTGAATCACTTATGTTGGGAAGATGTCCAAAATAAAAATGGGGAAGTGAGAAACAGGGATGCATGGGAGAAGGGGGAAGGGAGAGGTAGAATGGGGAAATTTTTCTCACTTAAAAGAGGCAAGCAAGAAAGAGCTTTTATAGTGAAGAAAGAAATGAGGAGGTAGAGATGGCAGGCAATACTTGAACCTCACTCTGTAATAGTAATGGAATTTAAAGATCCCCCTGTATTGGCTTGGTTTTTGGATTGATTATGTTAAAACCCAGAGCTTGTTAATCCCACTTGTGGGATGGACTTGTTGACATGAAAAGAGAGGGATGAACTGGGAGGAGCTGGTGGCATAAATTTAGAGAGACACAAGAAAAGAGAGAGGCAGAAGAACTTTTTGGAAGCAGCATCTTGGAGGCAGAGAGAGATGGAGACGATTGCTGAAGGCCAGTTTGAATGGCCCAGGACTTTTGAGAGCTGCCACCCAGAGCTGCCAAGGACTGAGGAGACATGGCTGTTATGCTGGTACTTTGTCTGTTTTGATGTTGTTTTGCCAGATTTGTCAACTGGTGAAAGACAGTTCTGTTGTTGCAGAGGTCTTAGAACCTTGCCGTTGGTTCAGAGATCCTGAGACTGTTCTGCAGACAGAGGGAATTCTGTCCACTGGTGAAGGACAGAGTTGTTGTTGCAGAGGAACCTTGCTATTGCTTCAGAAGCCCTGAAGAAGGATTTTCTTGTTGTATGTTTACAGAAATCCTGGAAGAGGGTTTTGCTAATGTTTTTAGGGGTCCTAGGACCGTTCTGCAGACAGAGAATGAATTAATGAAGACACTAGCAATGTATCTTGTGGCCTTGCTAAGCTTTGTCTCCCCAGGAACAAAGATTGCTGAGAACTTGCCTGGGGTCAAGATTAAGAAAAGACCTCTCTTTGGGTATTAAATGCTGTGCTTAAGTTTATTGTAACTCTGGGGTAGATTCAATTGTGATCCAAGGGTGGGGAACTTTTGACTTTTTTGTGCTCTGTGATTGAACAAATGAATGTACTTTACTTATGATTGGAAATTAATCTCCATTTGAGAAGAGGGGCTTTGTGGTTGACTAAATGAATGTACAGCCTAGGGGTGTGGTAATATTTAGAAGAGGGACTTTGTGATTGATCAAATGAATGTAATGTCCAGGGGTGGGGTAGTACTTGATTGAATTACACTTGGTAAATGCTGTATTTTGAATGATGTTATATTTTTATTTTCTCTGTTCTTAATTTTTCACTGAATAAAATGGAGAGCATACCTGCTGGTATATTGAACCTTGGGAAGTTGCCTTTGCTTGGCATTACATACTCTCATAAGAATTAGTTTGAAGAGAAAAGAACATATGGTATATGATATGATACAATATGATGTGATATGACAATGTATTAAATATACACATACACACTCAGTTGGCAATAGAATTTTATCTTAACCAACAGGGAAATAGGAGGGGAAAGAGAAAACAAAAAGGTAGAAGGGATGATAAAAGAAAAGGGGCAATGGTTAGAAGCAAAATAAATTTTTATTGAAGGACAAAATAAAAAGAGAGAGGATAAATGGAATAAAATAAGATGTGGGTGGTGGGAATACACAATTAGTAACCATAACCGTGATTGGAATGAGCTCACACAAAAAATGGAAGTGGATAGCAAAATGGGTTAGAAACCAGTATAGAACAATAGGTTGTTTACAAGAGATATACTTGAAACAGAAAACACACACACACACACACACACACACACACACCACAGAGTTAAAATAAAGAGCTGGATCAGAATCTATTATGCTTCAGCTGAAGTTAAAAAAAGGCAGGGGTAGCAATTATGATCATAGACAAAACAAAAGAAAAATAGACCTAATTAAAAGAGATAATCAGGGAAATTACATTTGGATAACAAAGAGTTGGACATGACTGAAATGACTGAGCAACAACAACAAAAAATAACCAATGAAATAATAACAAAAAATTATAGGAAGTTTCTTTGCTAAAGAAATTTATAAAAATAAAAGTCATTCACCAATTGATAAATTATCAAAGGATATGAAAAGACAGTTTTCAGAAGAGATCAGAGCTATCTATAGTTGTTATATATGTCATAAATATATAGATATATAATTTTATAAATCACTATTGATTAGAGACATGAAAATTTACAAAACTCTGTGGTACTACTTCATACTCATCAGAAATGACAAATGCTGAAAGGAAGGAGAGAAAATAGGTGCACTAATGAGCTGTTGGAGGAGTTGTGAACTGGTTCAACCATTCTGGAAAACAATTTAAAACTGTGCTCAAAGGGCTATAAAACTGTGCATTCACTTTGATGCAGCAATACTACTACTAGATGTGCACCCCAAAGAGATCAAAGGAAAGGACCTATATGTACAAAAGTATTTACAGCAATTCTTTTCATGGTGACAAGGAATTGGGAATGGAAGGGATACTCATCAGATGGAAAGTGACTGAACAAGTTTTGGCATATGAATGTGCTGGAATACTATTTTGCTATAAGAAAAGATACAGGGATCATCTTCCAAAGTCTTTGGTTTCAGACTCAAGAAGCTTATACTACTTTTATTAACATATTATTGTAGAGAAAGTATGGTCTAATGGATAAAGAACTAGTCTCTTAGCGAAGAAAACCTAGGTACAAGATTCTTATGCCACATACTGACTGCGTGACCCTGGACAAGGCATTTGACCACTCAGGACACTAAGAAATTCACTATGACTATAAGTTGCAGAGTAGGTTCTTACCTGTATTAAGAAAGAGTATTTCTTTGCTTAGGAGCTCCTTCTATCAATAAGCTCACAGGTCAGATCTACACTTATCATGCCTGTGGTACAAGTTACAATTGGGCCTTGTGAACAAAAGCCAACTTAGCCTGAACGTAAGCTGTTCCAAAAATAAATTACATCTAGTAAATGATTGATATTTCACTATGTTAATATACTATTGTAGTCTAATAGCCTGGCTTACATACTGACACTACAGGTAAAGGGAAAGAAGGCAGAGAATGATATCATTGGAGGTAGGACATCACTGAATTTAGAGGTGAAGATAAAGAACTTCACATCATGTCAAGTCTATAAATATTTGTTAAATACCTACTATGTATTTGGGGCAGCTAGTTGGTGCAGTGAATAGAGCACTGGTCCTGGAGTCAGGAGAACCTGACTTCAAACCCAGATACTTGACATACTTACTAGCTGGGGCACCTTAGGCAAGTCACTTACCCCCAATCATCTTGCCTTCCCCCCTCCAAAAAAAAAACCTAAATATCAACTATGTGCTAGGTACTGTGCTAAATACTTTGGATACAAAGAAAGGCAATAACAAAACCATTCCTCTCCTCAAGGCTCTCACAGTCTAATGAGTGAAACTATGGAAACAACTATGTAAAAACCATATCTCTATCAATATCTGTATCTCCTGTCTTTTTCTGTATACACATACAGATATATATATATATACACACACATATACATATATGTGTATATACATAGTTTCAACATACATACATACATATATGTTTCTATGTATATTTATTTATATGTGTGTTGTTCTTCAGTTCTGTCTGACCCTTCACGACCCTGTATGGGGTTTACTTGGCAAAGATACTGGAGTGATTTGTTATTTCCTTCTCCAGTGGATTAAGGCAAATAGGGATTAAGTGACTTGCTTAGGGTCATATAGCTTGTGAGCATTTGAGGCAGGATTTGAACACAGATCTTTTTGTTTCTAGGACTTCAGTCACTGAGTCACCTAGCTTCTTCCACATATTTATACATGTACACACATACATGCGTGTGGTATATATGACAATGTATGCATATGTGTGTACATATACATGCATGTGTGTGTATATGTGTATGCACACACACATATATATTACCCCCCTGAGAGTAAATGATGGTCAAACCTACCTGGGACATGTCACTCCCTAACTTTTCTTTCTAATGACTTACTACTTCAATCATTCAATCAGTTAAGAAGCATTTATTAGTCATTTACTATGTTCTAAAATATTATGCTAAACACTGGGGGTATAACAGGAAAGAAAAAAAAACTACTCTAAGGTAGATCACATCCTAATGCAAAAAAAAATTGTACATACAAAATATATACAGTATAAATGGGAGGTGAATCATTTATTTAAACATTTGTTTACCACAATTAAATCTATCATTTGTTAAACTATTTGTTTACCCCAATTAAATGCTCATTATATCTTTGAACTGTATGTAAATCAATGAGGCATAGAAGCAGTGAATGAACCAAAGAAGCTAGTAGCATGAGGGATGTGGTCATTGATCTGATCACCTGACCTTACCCTTAATGGAAACAAATGTAAGTCTTACCCACAAAGGGTAGAGTCAAAGGCTTGATCTGAAAGCCAAAAAAAAAGCATGATGTATTTGGTATTTATGCCAATATAATCTGTCATGCTAGGTGTGTGCCCAATGGGTCTGAGCACTTTATTAATAGTCAAATGCCTACAATGTTGATTAAATCTGAGGGTGACCTAAGAGTATCCAATTGAAGCTATCTGAATTTAGGGTCTTCAATTTAAAGCCAAACTGACTATAATATAGACTATGCCCAAATATAATCAAACCCCTACTATTTAATTCCTTTCAACAAAAAAGTACAGGTATGTGTATTGTGTGTGTGTGTGTGTATACACACACATATATAACTATTATATGTACATTAATTTTTTTTTAAATACCCAATATAGTCTGTGCTCACATTTTATTTGAGCCAGATTTCAGGGAAAGTGTAGCTAATGTTCAAACCAATGCTGTGCTTTTCAAAGACATCTCAAAGGTTTAGGAACAGAGACCAGTTCTTAGGATATATAGGAGCAGAGCCAATACACGGCGCTGAAAGCTTCAATCAATGCAGGTACAAAGCGTAACATTGTACTAATGGCACTGCTTAGACTGGTAACAGTGAGTCTGTTAGTTGCGTGTCTTATCTTGCAAGTGTAATATGGTACATTTGTGTAGATAACAGTTACATACTACTTAGAGCTAGATACTCAGCAGCTGACAGAAAAATGATCTCTATGCTTCTTCATCCAACATCATCCAAGTACTTTAGCTTCTTCAACAATATCTGGTTGTCCAGAAAGACGATTACTTTGGTAATGGGAACAAATGGCCTCTTCCTGCCCAGAAATGTTATAGCTATGTGCTGACTATAATCATGTATTTGTCATGTACCTTATATTCTAAATCGGAATCCCAACTGGTCCAGCCCCCTCACTTTTATGTGCTAGTACCATAACTTCTTACCCTCTTAAAAACATTTATTTAAACATTCATCAATTAGATGAGATTTCACATCAATTCAGGCAAGCAGATACTAAGTCCATTCTCCCCTCCCAGCCTTTGCTCCACTCAACAGGCATTTATTAATACAGTAGGGCAGGTCTAAAATTGGGTAGTCTTGTTTAAAATATAGTAAGTACTCATGGACAATAAAATCTGGCTAAATAGCACTTTACCTCTCTCTTCACTCTCTTCATTCTGACTTTCAAACTCATCAGTCAACTAAAACTGCCCTTTCTTAAAGTTCCCAATGATCACACAATCACTAAATCTACTAGTCTTTTCTACAATCTTATGCTTTTTGACCTTTCTGCAACCTTTGAAACTGTCAATCACACTCTTCTCAATACCTTTTCTATCTAGGTTTTTTTGACACCACTTTCTCTTGTTTATTTTCCTACCTGTTTGACCATTACTTCAATACCTCCTTGCTGGAGATTTTCATACACGACATGCCTATTAATCTTGGGCAGCCTCCAAGGCTATGTCCTAAACCAGGGGTGGAGAACCTGAAGTCTTAAGATCACATGTGGCCTTCTAGTTTCTTGAGTGTGGCCTTTAGACTGAGTTCAAGTTTTACAGAAAATCTTTTATTAAGGAGATTTGTTCTTTTGAATTGAAGTTTCAATTCAGTCAAAGGGCTGCACTTGAGGACTTAGAGGGCCACATGTGTCCCCGAGGCCACAGGTTCCCTAGCCTTGGGACTGGACCATATACTCCTCCCTCTAGATGTTTTTTAACCTTATTTAATATTTTATTTGCCCCAATTATACACAAAAACAATTTTAACCTTTTTTCACATTTTGAGTTCCAAATTGTCTCCCTCCTTTCCCTCCCCTGCTCCCATTGAGAAGACAAGTGATTTGACAGGTTATACATGTAGTCACACAAAACACATTTCCATGAGAATCATTCTGTGAAAGAAAACATAGACCAAAAAAGAACCAAGAAAAATAAGAAAGTAAAGAAAAAAACATCTTGGATGTGCATTTCAGCTCTATCAGTTCTTTCTCTGGAGACAGGCAGCCCCTTTCATCATAAGTCCTATAGCATTGCCTTGGATCATTGCATTGCTGAGACTAGCTAAGTTATTCATAGTAGGTCATCATGAAATATTGCTGTTGCTGTGTACAATGTTCTCATTCTGTTCATATCACTTTGCATCAGTTTATATCTTTCCATGTTTTCTGAGAACATCCAGGTCATCATTTCTTAAAGCACAATAGTATTTCATCACAATCATATACAACTAGTTTTTCAGCCATTCCCCACTGGTGAAGATTCCCTCGATTTCCAATCCTTTGCCACCACTAAAAGCAGCATTGTAAATATTTTTGTACACATAGACCCTTTGCCTTTTTGTTTTTAATCTCTTTGGGATATAGAGCTAGTTGTGGCATTGCTTGGGCAAAGGGTAAACATGTTTTTATAGCCTTTTGAGCATACTTCCAAATTGCTCTCAAGAATGGTTGAATCGGTATACAACTTCAATATTATATTAGTGTTTTCATTTTCACTTCCCTTCCAGACTTTGTCATTTTCCTTTTCTTTCATATTAGCCAATCTGACAGGTGTGAGGAAGCAGCTCAGAGTTGTTTCAACTTGCAGTTCTCTCATCGATGGTGATTTAGAGCATTTTTATATGACTATAAATAGCTTTATTTTGACTGAAAACTGCCTGTTCATGTCCCTTGACCATTTATCAACTGAGTAATAGTTCTTATTTCTATAAATTTGACTCAGTTTTTATATGTCTGAGAAGTGAAACCTTTATTATAGAAACTTGCTGTAAAAAAAAATCACAGGAACAATTACCTACTATGTATTTCCCTCCATCCTATTTTCCCCATTTATTCTATTCTCTCTCTCCTTTTATCCTGTCCATTCTCAAAAGTGTTTTGCTTCTGACTTTTATCTCTACCATATTGTTCTCTTTTCTATCAGCTCCCCCTTATCCATTTCCTTTCCTATTTGATAAGACAGATTTTTACACTCAAATATGTGTGTATGTTATTCCCTCTTTGAGCCAATTCTGATGAAAGCAAGGTGATCCCCTCCCCACTTTCCTCCTCTTATCCTCCACTGAAAAATCTCTTCCAGGTATCTTGTATGTAAGATAATTTATCCCATTCTACCTCTCCTTTTCAACTTCTCCCAGAGCATTCTTCTTTTGCATCCCTTAATTTTATTTTTTTTTATATATAATGATACTATCACATTAAACTCACACCTCTGCTTTCTGTCTATGTATACTCCTTCTAACTGCCCTAATAATGAGAAATATTTAGGAATTATATATATAGTTTTACCATGTAGGAATATAAGCAGTTTAACCTTATCAAATCCCATATGATTTCTGTTTTCTGTTTACTTTTATATGCTTCTTTTGTTTGAAATCCAAACTTTCTATTCAGCTCTAGTCTTTGCATCAGGAATGCTTGTAAGTCTTTTATTTCATTGAATATCCATTTTTTCCTCTAATATATTATACTCAGTTGTTTCTGTATAGGTATATCATATTCTGGCATTATCATATATAAGATATATTATATATCATATATCTAGTAGGGATATCACATTCCAAACCTTATGATCTTTTAATGTAGAATCTTCCAAATCTTGTGTTATCAGGACTGTGGCTTAGTCTTTGGGCTAAGAGGTCTGGAAACCACCACTGCTGTCAGTGACTCAGTAACCTTAAGGCATGAGCCTGGTTTAGTAGGACTCAGTCTGCACTACTGTGGCTTGTGCTAGAACATGTTCCTCTCTCAGCCTGGTGCAATGTATCTTTCCTGCTGATCTTCTAAGCTGTTTTGGTCTGGAAAATTGTTTCGCTTCGTCTCTTTGTGGATTCTGCCACTCTAGAATTTGCTTAGGGTCATTATTTAAAGATATTTGGAGACATTGAGGGGAGAATTCAGTGTGTCCCTGCCTTTACAGAGTCATACTTGTTCTACCTCTCTCCCTAAATGCTTTGATCTGATTGTCTCAGCTCCTACAGATTTAATGATCATTCCTATCCTGATGATTCTTAGGCTTACCCAGTCCTAATCTCTCTCCTAAGTTCCAGTCTCACATTTTCAAATTCCTATTGGACACCTTGAACCAGGAGTTCTGTGAACACTTTAAGTTCAATGTATTCTAATATGAACTCATTATCTTCCCTCTAAGTCCTTCCCTCTTCCTAATTTTTTGTGGAGGGGGGGAAGGCAGGGCAATAGGGGTTAAGTGACTTATTCAAGGTCAGATAGCTAGTAAGTGTTAAGTGTCTGAGGCCGGATTCAAGCTCAGGTCCTCCTGACACAAGGGCTGGTACCCTATTCACTTTGCCACCTAGATGCCCTCCCCCCTTCCTAATTTTCCTGTTAATATTATCAGGACTCACCATCCTTCAGGTCACTCAGGATCATGAATTAGGTATGACCTTGGAACCTGTACTCACATCCATATCTGCTCTCTCTCACCACTGATCTAATCAGTTGCCAAGACCTGGCAATTCTACCTTTACATCTCTTGGATTACTCCCTCTCTCTTCTGACACTGCCATTCCCCTGGACCTGGCCCTTATCATTTCATGCCTGTTCTACTGCGATAGCCATTGGTTGGCCTTCTTGCCTCAAATCTCTCTCCACTTTAGTCCATAGTCCCCCTTAGCTGTCAAATTGACTTACTAAAGTACAAGTTTGACCACATAAATCAAATATAAAACCTTCTGTTTGATATTTGAAGCCTTAGTACCTTTTTAGATCTTTTATAACTCATGATCATATTTATTTTTTCTTAAATTCATTATTTATTTTAACTTTTTTTTCCAATTTCTGTTCCTCCTTCCATTCTTTCCTCATTCATCAAGAAGGCAAACAATATGAAATTAATTATTCATACAAAATCATGAAAAACATGTTTCCATATT
The DNA here is from genome assembly GCF_028583685.1 of Petaurus breviceps papuanus. Classification (NCBI taxonomy): domain Eukaryota; kingdom Metazoa; phylum Chordata; class Mammalia; order Diprotodontia; family Petauridae; genus Petaurus; species Petaurus breviceps. Next base: position 4,466,335 of record NW_027185761.1, on the reverse strand, counting down.
AGCTATGCCCCCAAAAGAACAGAAAAATAAAGGAAAAATTATATTTCAATTTGCACTCGGAGTTTATCATCTGTCTCTCTAAAGGTGGATAACATTCTTCATCATGATTCCTTTAGAATTGTCTTGTCATTCCTATATAGTCTGAGATACAAGAGTACTTATTGTTTCTTACTCAAGACACTTTATCTCCCAACACTGCACATTTTCATGGGTTAGATTCCTTTCCTCCACCTGCTGGCCTCTTGCACTTCCTTCAAGTTCCTATTAAAATCTTGGCATTAGGGGGCAGAACCAAAATGGCAGAGTAAAAGCCATTACTTGCCTGAGCTCTTCCCCAAACCCCTCCAAACACCTTTCAATAATGCCATAATCCAATTCCTGGAGCAACAGAACTCGCAAAAGATGCGGTAAAGTAATTTTCCTGCCAATGACAACTTAGGACGTTAGTAGGAAAGGTCGGCCCAATCTGGGTGAGAGTAGAGCACAGTCCAGCAGAGGTCCTACCAGCACAGACTCAGCCACAGCAAACCAGGTGCATACCTTGGGAGTTATTGAATCTTCAGAAACAGCAGCTACTTTTCAGAGCTCTCAGCCCAGAGATAGTAAGGGGGTTGAAGAATCAGAAGGAGATTACAGAGCTAGCACTGAGGCAAGACTCTGTTGATTTTCTATACTTGGATCTGGGTCACAGTCTTGGGTGGCTGTACCAGGCTAAGAGTGATACTAGCACAGCAGAGCTCATGTCCTCAGGGAAGCAGGGATATAAGGGAGGGCCAGTTGATAGAAGGGGTAGTCAGAAGCAAAACACTTGTGAAAAGGGACAGAGTAAAAAGAGAGAGAATAGAATAAATGGGGGGGAATAGGATGGAGTTCATTATAGATGGAAATCATAACTGTGAAAAACATTTGAAGCAAGTTTCTATGATAAAGGCATAATTTCTCAAACATATAGAGAACTGAGTCAAATTGATAAAAATAAGAGACATTCCTCAATTGATAAATGATCAAAAGATAAGAACAATTTTATATGAAGTAATCAAAGCTACCTATAGACCTAAGAAAATTTTCTAACTCACTATGGATTAGAGAAATGCAAATTAAAACATTTCTAAGGTATTATCTCATAGTTATTAGATTGGCTTATATGACAGAAAAGGAAAATGACAAATATTGAAAGGGATGTGGGGTAAATGAGATATTAATGCATTGTTGGTGGACTTGTGAAAAGATTCAACCATTATTTAGCACAATTTGGAACTAGCCCCAAAGGGCTATAAAAATAGCAATGCTGTTATTAGGTCTGTATCCCCAAAAATTTTTTAAAAAGGAAAAGACCTATATATGTACAGAAATATTTATAGCATCTCTTTTCTGGTGGTAAAGAATGGGAAATTGAAGGGATGCCCATCAATTGGGGAATGGATGAACAAATTGTGCTATGTGGTTGTGATGGAATACTATTGTGCTATAAGCAATGATGAGCAGGGGGTGGAACCAAGATGGAAGACTAAAAGCAGGAACTTGCTTAAGTTCCCACACCAAACACTGGCAATACCTGTAAAAAATGACTGAACAAATTTTAGAGCTACAGAACCCATAAAGTGACCAAGAGAAACAAATCTACCATTGAATGCAGCCTGGCAGGCCAACAGGGTCTGTCTCATGGGGCTGGGAGCCCACTGGCCCAGACTCAAAGCCCAGACTGGCCAGAGAAGACTTCAGGAGAGTGAATCACCGGCAGCTGTGGCATTTGCAACACATCTCAACCCATAAACACCAAAGAGAAAGTAAAAGGTCAGTAGGGACCTCTGTTGGAACTGGATGAGAGAAGAGCACAGTTCAGCCCCTGGCCCCAGGGTGAGAGGTGCCAGGCTGTGCTGAGGCTCCAACTACTGCCATGTGGCTACTTCTGAAGCTCCTGGTCTGCAGATTTTAGGGGGACCAAGCAACCAGTCAGAGGGTAATTGCTCTTGCTTTGACCTCCTTGGATCTGGGCCACAGTTTTGGTGGTGGTAGTGGGATGAGGAATGCCAGTGTGTTAGAACTTGGGGTGACTATAGAGAGAGTGCCTTCCTCATAGCTCTGACTACAACTGAGAAAATCCCAGGAATTTGGGCTCTCTCCACTGTGAAAGCAGAGCTCTACCATGTCAAAGAACTCAAAAGATAAGTAATTGACTGGCATGAGGAACAAACAGAGGAAGTGCAATCAGACCATAAAGTCTTTTGGGGGGGGGGACAAAAAGGATCAAAACATGGAACCATAAGAAGATAACAAAGTCAAAAGTGCATCAAAAACTTCCAAGAAAAATATGAACTGTTTACAGGCCATGGAGGAGCTCAAAAAGGATTTTGAAAATCAAGTAAGAGAAGTGGAGGAAAAATTGGGAAGAGAAATGAGAATGAAAAGTGAGTTAACAGCCTGACTGAAGAAAATAACACCTTAAAAATAGTCTAACTCAAGTGGCAAAAAAGGTCCAAAAAGCCAATGAGGAGAAGAATGTCTTTAAAAAAGTATTTGGCCAGTTGGAAAAGGAATTTCAAAAAGTCACTGAAGAGAGTAATTAGATTGGAGCAAATGAAATCTAATGATTTTGTGAGAAATCAAGATAATGAGATAGATCCAAACAAATGAAAAAATAGAAGGCAATGTGAAATATCTCCTGGAAAAACCACTGACCTGGAAAATAGATCCAGGAGAGATGATTTAAAAATTATTGGACTACCTGAAAGCCATGATCAAAATAAGAGCCTATATATCATCCTTCAAGAAATTTTCAAGGAAAATTGCCCTGATATTCTAGAACCAGAGGGCAAACCAGAAATTGAAAGAATTAACTGGTCACCTCTGGAAAAATATCCCAAAATAAAACTCCTAGGATTATTATACCTAAATTCCAGCATTCCCAGGTCAAGGAGAAAATATTACAAACAGTCAGAAAGAAACAATTTGAGTATTGTGGAAACACAATCAGGATAACTCAGGATCTTACAGCTTCCAAACTGAGGGATGGAAGGGCTTGGAATATGATATTCTGGAGGTCAAAGGAGCTGGGTTTAAAACCAAGAATCACCTACCCAGCAAAATTGAGTATAATGCTTCAGGGGAAAATGTGGTAATCCAATGAAATAGAGGACTTTCAAGCATTCTTGATGAAAAAACCTGAGCTGAACAGAAAATTTGACTTTCAAATACAAGAAGCAAGAGAAGCATGAGAAGGTAAACAGGAAAAAATAAAGCATAAGGAACTTATTAAAGTTGAACTATTTATATTTCTACATGGAAAATGATAATTGTAATGCATGAGACTTTTCTCAGTATGAGGATAGTGGAAGGGAATATATATGTACATATATGTATGTATACATGCATATGTGTACATATATATTTATATATGCACTTGTATGTGTGTACATATATGTATGCATATGTGTATAGGAGGTTTTATGTGTGTATAAATACATGTGTTAGTGTGTGTATATGTGTGTACATGTATACATAGACACCACAGGATCAGTTGAATAGGAAGGGATGATATCTAAAAAATAAAAGTAAGAGATGAGAGAAATATATTGGGAGAAGGAAAAAGGGAGAGATAGAATAGAGTAAATTATCTCATATAAAAGAAGCAAGAGAAAACTGTTACAATGGAGGGGAAGAGCAAGAAGGTGAAAGGGAATGGGTCAACCTTAATCTCTTTGAATTTGGTTTAAGGAGGGAATAACATACACAGTCAATTGGGTATCCTAAACTATAGGAAAGTAGGAGGGAAGGGGATAAGAGGAGAAATGATAGAAAGGAGGGCAGATTGGGGGACAGGGTAGTTAAAAGCAAAAACTTTTGAAAAGGGACAGGGTCAAAGTAAAAATAGATAAGGCAGGGGAGGTATAGGATGGAGGGAAATATAGTTAGTCTTTCACAATATAACTAATATGGAAACGTTTTTTGTAATTACACATGTACAACCTACATTGAATTGCCTGTCATCCCAGTGGGGGTGGGTGAGGAGGGAAAAAGGGAAAGAATCTGGAAATCAAAGTTTTAAAAACAAATGTTAAAAAAATTGTTTGTTTATATGCAACTGGGAAATAAATTATACAGGCACTGGGCTATAGAAATCCATCTTGCCCTACGAGAAAGTTAGGGTTAGGCTGGGGGAGGATATAAGTCAGAACAAATTGGGGGTAAGGGGTATTCAATAAGCTAGCTATCTTGGGGGAGTGATAGGGGAAAGATAGGGAGAAAATTGTAACTTAAAATCTTGTAGAAATGTATGTTGAAAACTAAAAATAAATAAATATAATTGTGAAAAAAATTTAAAATATCAATAAAAAAAAAGAAATGATGACCAGGATGCTCTTGGAACAACCTGGAAAGACTTACATGAGCTGATGCAAAGTGAAATGTACTGTGTACAAAGTAACAGCAGTATTGTATGATGATCAGCTGTGACTGACTTAGCTATTCTCAGCAATTCAATGATTTAAGGCAACTCTGAAGGACTTATGATAAAAATGCTATCCATCCCCAGAGAAAGAACTGATATTGTCTGAATGCACATTGAAACCTACTTTTTTTTCTCAAGGGTTTTTTTTTTGTTCTGTTTCATTTCACAACATGAGTAATGTGGAAATGTTTTGTATGACTACACACGTATGACCTGTATTGAATTGCTTGCTTTATCAATGAGGGAGAGAAATAAAGAATTTGAAACTCAAAATTTTAAAAAATGAACATTAGAATTTGCTTTAAAATACTGAATAAGAATGCAATAGCAGGGGCAACGAGGTGGTACAGTGAATATAGCACCAGCCCTGGAGTCAAGAGGACCTGAATTCAAATCCAGCCTCAGACACTTAACACTTACTAGCCGTGTGACCTTGGGCAAGTCACTTAACCCCTACTGCCCTGCCCTCCCCCCTCCAAAAAGTAAAAACAAACAAACAAGAAAAAGAACAATAAGATTTCAACCACAGAAAACAAATCTTGGCATTATATTTTCCAGGGATGTACCCATACCAGATATGAATGGTTCATGAATTTTCAGAGCTAGTTCAGCATTTGTGAGGCTCCAAAAGACTGTGTGGGAGAGAATAGGTGTTAGGTTGCCTAACTGAATGTCTACAAAGCTGTTGTGCTAAGCTCATTGTTGTATGCCTGTGAAACCTACACAGTCTACCAGCATCCTGCCAGAAAATTGGAATGCTTCCATTTGACATTGTCTTAGGAAGATTCTGAATATAACCTGGCAGGATAAGGTACTGGCCTCTGAGGTCTTTTCTCAAACTGCTCTGCCAAGCATTTAAACTCTACTGCAAAGGGTGCAACTCGAATGGGCTGTTTACATTGTTCATATGTCAAAAACGCATTTGCCCAAAAGACTATTTTACAGAGAACCCACACAAGACAGGTGCTCACATGATGACTGGAAGAAGTAATACAAGGATACTCTCAAGCACTCTCTGAAGAACTTTGATATTGATTGTTAAGACATGGGAGACACCAGCAAAAGATCATCCAGCATGGCATGCCCATATCAAAGAAGGTGCTGTGCTCCATGAGCAAAATATATTTGCAGTAGCTCAGAAGAAATGTCAGATGTGCAATTTTAGGGACATATCCCTCCCAAATGGCCATTGGACTATTTACGCTCAACCTTTGTGCCTGAGACTTTCAAGCTCGTATTAGTATGATTAATTACAGGTGGACTAAATGTACATTGATCCTGACATCATGATGTCACTTTGGTACTCTTCAAGAAGGACAGAGAAACAATAGTGACTTATCTCTGTGATTGTCTCTAATTTAATCATAAATAGATAGATATCTCTTTTATACATAGTTGCTTGCTTAGTCTGCCCCCTTACACTGCAAGGTCCTTGAAAATCAGGACTATCTTTTACCTTTCTTTGCATCACAAGTACTAAACAAAGTGCCTAACATATGGTAAGTGATTAATAAATGCTTAGTGATAACGAATTTAAAAGCAAAAAAAAAAAGACTTTGTACAAGTCCATGAAAAGTACAAAACGCAAATCTCTTCTATCTCTACCAAGAGCCCAGAACATGATCTGAAAGCTTCTGAAGTTCTAGAATTACCTCTAACCTCATTTCCTGCCCACAGTCTACACTTATTATACCTCAAGCTGTCAGACATATGAAACTCTAGACAGAGATGAATGAAGCCATGGAGAAGGAAAAGACTGTAAGAAGTAGTTATAAAGCCTCCACTCAAAATCCTCTCGTGATGAAAAATTCAATTTATCTCATGACTTCTATTGAATTTAGGGATGATTCTAATTGTTTTCCAATTCAATATATATTGATAAAATGGCTACACTATGAATGGCACCTAGTTAAGCACTGAGGTTAAAAATATTTGTAATTGTTAAATGGCATTTTCTTATCCATAATCAATCTATTGGTTAAAGAGATAACATCTGGAGCAAAGGAGAACAAAGTTAATACTTCTTTGATTTTCTGATCCTTCAAGTATAGTATCCCATATATGTATATAAAATCTTGTCTGTAGGCTTATATTTCTTCACAACCTTCAAATCATTCTTCACATTTATGTTTTCAAGTCTCCTACCAATGTAATCAAACTACTTTCACTGCGTTCATTTCTCAGTTTTTCTCCAATATGTGATGTCTAGGATTGGAAAGAATATTCACGGTATGGTCTGAATGAAATCAGTAGGATCCCTTATTGTGGAAGCTGTACTTCCATTAATGTAGTTCAAGATTGTACTAGCTCCTTTGGTAGCCACAACAGTAGTACTCTGTTGATTCATAAGTATAGTTTATTATTAACTAAACTAAGAGGTTTTACTGAGAGGAGATTGAGAAAGAGACAAGTTCCTCCTCCCTCTCCTCCAACATTATCTACATTCTCTGTAAAAATGAGATAGCACCCACATTACTTAATTATAATTACATAATAAACACAAGTTTAATATGAGAATAAAGATAAAACATGTATAACAAAGGGCAACCCATAAATCATTATATAATTATCAGTTATTATTAACATTATTCAAATAATTTTAAATAATCATAAGATATTTTATTGCCACAAAAAATAGCATTGGCTCTCTCTCTTCTAACTCCCATTACCAGATGACAGAATCTAGGCTTTTAAAAGGACTTCAAAGGTCATTTAGTCTAACCCTCTACAACATCCCCAGTAAGTGGTCATTCAGTTTTTACATGATGAGTTCCAGGAAGAGGGAATTCATTGCCTCCAAGTCAGCCCATTTTATTTTGATTTAGCTCTAATTATTAGGGATTTAAGTATAAAATGCCTCTATCCACCTACTGTCTACTGTTCCTAGCTTTTATTAGGAAACCAAAAAATTGCAATCCTTCTTCACTTGATATCCCTTCATTTAGTTGGAAACAACTATCATGCCATTTCTCCCTCCGTCATGTCGTCTCTTCTCCAAGCTAAATAGCATAAGCTTAATTAACCAATAGTCATCTTGGTTGCTTTCAAAGGTCCTTCACCATCCCAGGAACCCTCCTCTGGATGTTCACCAGCTTATCAATGCCTTATGAAATTGTGTGCCAAGATCTTAGGATGATCAACCCTCACTCTAGCTGAGTACAGAATGACTTAGATCTGCTTTATCCTAGACACCATACACCTCTGATTAAAAAAAGTCTACCAGTGTACCCACTTCTTTGTTTCTATATGATACCATTAATTTATATTAATCATGCAGTACATTAAAACCTCTAGATCTTTCTCAGGTGATTTACTCCTCCATGTCATACCTGTGAAATTGATTTTTAATGCAAATATGAGGTTATTCCTGCTAAATTGTATTTTAATTATATTCAGGCCAATTTTTTATCCTCGAGTTCTTTGGGGATCCTACACTGCCTTTCATTGTATTAGCTATCTCTCCAAGTTAATTCGTCTATGTAAAAGCATGCCACATATGCTTTTTGCGAAATCAAGCATAAAAATCTCACAGCAGGAATGAAGAACCATGTCTTACCAGGTCCTACATCTCTCAGGACTGCACCAATACTTTATAACACCTATTCTCAATCAGTAAAGAACATCTATTTGTGATGACTGCTTTTTGCCAAGCTCTCTTTTCTCTCCCTTTCCCTCCTCATCTGACTGTTTACTATTGAAAGTGCTGTTTCCTGCCCCTCCAATGACTAATAAAACCAGGTAAGACACTGATGAAACTGGCAAGTAGAAGAAAAAAAATCAGATATTTTCATTTATTTCCTTCAATAATACTTCCATTGCATGGCCTAGTGAGAGCTGATGTTTAAAATTGGGAGGAAAAAAATGAATTTTAAGTAAATAAAAATAGGTTTAAGTCCCAGTTCTGCCACTTTCTAGAGGTAGAGCTCTGGGCAAGACACTTAACACCTGATTTTAATTTCTTCATTTTAAAAATGAGAGCAATGATACCTGTTGAACTTCATAGGGTTGTTGGAAAGATTAAGCAAAAAAGGCATTAAAGTAAGTCATTATTATGCAAATAAATAAATGTTATGCAAATAGATAAATATATGCAAATAAATATCATCACTGGCTGACCAATGATCATGATACTTAGAGACAGCTGTGATATAGTTGATAGAGATCTGGTTTTGGTGCCAGGAAGACTTGAGTTCAAGTACTACTCTAATATGTGTTAACCAAGTAAGACTGGATAGGTCATTTAAGCTCCCAGTACCCTGAGATTCCAACCAAGGTGTTCTTGTCTCTGTCTGCTACATCTTACTGTCCCAGGTTTTAAGGGACCAAACATGTAATTTTCTTAGAAAAAGAAATTTTCATTACCAATTAAGATCTTCACTTGTTCTTCAACAACTCTTGCTCCCCAGAGTTTTCTGGGGACACTAAAAGGTTAATTAGCATGCCCAGAGTAACACAGCTAGTATGTGTTAAAGCAGGAGAAGACAAAGTATGGACGGCCCTTTGCACTGAGCTTTTCCCAATCCCTTTTAATTATATTGCCTAGGTTAATTATTTCTTATTTATTCAGTATATAGTTTGCTTTGTGTATATTTGTATGTTGTTTTCCCCATTTGATTATAAGCTTCTTGAGGTACTGTCTTTTGCTTCTATTTGTATCCTCAGCACTTAGCACAGTGCCTAACACATAGTAGGCACTTAATAAATGTTTGTTTATTGGTTGAGAAAAATGATTTATTGATTTATCAGTGGAGATAATTTCAGTAAGAAATAAAATCAGAGTTCTGGAAAAAATAAGTTGAAAAGTATTACCATTTAAGTATATTAAAAAAAAACTATCTTAATTCCTTGGTATTTATATTGATATTTTAATTTCTGGTTATCTGAGTCAATATAGATAAGGAAAAAAGCATTTATTTAGTGCCTATTATGTGCAAGGTGCTATGCCAAGAGCTTTAGAGATATTGTCATGTGATCCTCACAGTTACACTGAGAAGTAGGTTTTATTATTATCTCCAGCCCTCATCAGTTGAGGAAACTGAGACAGACAGAGCTTCAGTGACTTAGCCAGGGTCACACAGCTAGTAAACACCTGAGGTCAGATTTGAACTCAAATCTTCCTGACTCCAAGCCCAAAACTCTATCCACTATGCCACTTAGATCACTCTGGGGCATAGGAGCCAAAGCATAAGAATATAAGTCCACTTTGGGGCTAATAATTCTTTATTTTGTGATAATGTGAACATGCTCAAGGAAATAACATTGATACAAGGAGCAGTGATGAACCTACGACCCTTGAAAATCTAACTTTAGTTGCACTTACCAGGTTGTTCCCACTAGACCCAATTAGGTCAAAATTGAATTTTGATAAAGCTGCCAACTCTACAGGTTGCCTCCTATCTGCTTCTTACACACAGCAACCAGATGTGACACAATAAGGTCAAATGGAACTGCCACTACTTAGACTCAGATTCATTGACCCTTAGGTACCATCTGACTGAAGAGACTACTGCATGTGTGAAACATGGCTTTGGAATATGAATTAGTCACCTCCAGTCTTTATTCTTGGTCTCCAGATTCTTCAAGGGAGTGCAGATGTTAAAAGACATATTGTTTCACCAATTCAGCTTATGAATAATTAACTTACCTCTCAAAATCAGGAGTGGTGAAATAGAGTGATTATATAGATGAATTATATAATATAAATTAACTATATATAAATAAACCATATAATATAAAGTTGAACTCTATACTCCTTCATAGAAGGAGCTGGAGGAATATGTGAGGGAAAATATCATACAAGTTAACTCTCAAAGAACATGAAGAGACATATTCCTATATATCTTAACAAAACCAGATGAGAAAAAATCTGGCCTTCCAAATAGACATCTTGGACATAGCTACCATGTTATAAAATGATTCTTCATTAGAGAGACAAATAGGGTTTTCTTTAAAATATTTACCTTCTCGGTTGTTTTTAAAATAAAATTCTGCAATTTTTAAATTACATTTTAGGAATATATCTCTTGTGTCAATTAAAGTATAAAGACTTTCCTTAATTTATCCAAGAATATACTGTACACATTACCACCATATAAAAATGCTTTGATTTTAGACTGCTACTCTTTAACCTATAGTTACTGATCAGAGCTATGCCTCGTGTAATTTTGTCTATCTTGTCCATCTATTTTGTTTAAATACACAAAAATTGGGCATTAGATACAAAATTGGTCATTATGATACCTAAATGATGTCCAATCCTTATTGATAAAACACATGCACCTTCCCACAAATGCAGTGGGAGATACAAACAAAGAAAAAGTGGGTTGTCTAGATGCTAGATTGAAGGACTAAGTAGAAGAAAGGGTAAGTGGCCAACATTTTTTTTAAATAAGACCAAAAGGAATTGAGAATGGATGACAGAGAGGGAAGTCACATGTTTACACTTTACTTACTATATATAGGAATGTTTGGTTATTATTGCATTATAAATTAATAAATATTTACTATTTATTCTATGCTAAGAGAAATGGTTTGGAGTCAGAATAAGCTACATGACCATAGGTAAATTACTTAGCTAGTCTGGGTGTACCTAAGCCTTATTTACTAAATTACAGGCTTTTTACTATTTTCACTGGAAAAGGTAATTCCCTGACACACTGATATGCCAGGCACAATCCAAAGGGAAGTGGTGATACAGTGATAGTCCTTGGTCTAACAGAACTTAAGATCCCATACAGGAGATGAAATGTGTAAACCCATAACTAAAATGCACACGAGAATGTGAAGAATGCAAAGTACCTCAAACAAGGTGGTAGGATAATTTTGAAAAGAGAAAAATCTCTATTCTTTGGAGAGTCAATTAAGACTTCTTAGAGATGGTAGCAAATAAGGTGGGACTTTCAAAAGCTGTCACTTGATTTGAGCTCTGACTCTAGTGAAAAGAGCTAAAATAAGTTAATGAAGAGGAGAACTAAGACAAATCACTGTGGAGATCAAATTAGTTTACTTAAAGGTTAGAATCATCACTTACTACTCCACTGAAATGTCTTTGTTATTACCCAAGTTTCCTTTTAGGTTTATTATTAAAAATTACTGTATTAATCTCTGTAGTTTAGGAAGAAGAAGAAGAAGAAGAAGAAGAAGAAGAAGAAGAAGAAGAAGAAGAAGAAGAAGAAGAAGAAGAAGAAGAAGAAGAAGAAGAAGAAGGAGAAGGAGAAGGAGAAGGAGAAGGAGAAGGAGAAGGAGAAGGAGAAGGAGGAGAAGGATAAGGAGAAGGAGAAGAAGGAGGAGGAGGAGGAGGAGAAGGTATGTGTACAAAGCAGATGAAAGCAAGAATAGTCATTGTGATTGCTAAAGAAGACCTGTAAACTGCAATTAAATTTAAGGCGAAAGGATGTGTGGCCCAGGAAGCTGGCTCAGATCATTAGAAAGAAGCTCTTCCTGTTTTGTCATAGGGTATTTATTTAACACAATATAACTTGACTTGCGAGTAAAAATACCAGAGTATACAACCCTCCTACCTTTCCAGGGGCTAAGCTGCATAGGGGTCTGCTTTAATGAAACTTTCAATGACTGTTAGTATATTGAATACTGTCACTGCAAAACATAAAGGACCCTTTGGTTTAGTGATATTGTTTGCATGATTTAGAAAAGAGTTCCACTCGTCCCAGGACAAAGGTATTAAAATGTAATGGAACTGTGAGTTGGCCTGGTAGTTAGAAGACTTGGAATCAAGGGTCAGATCTCCTTGTTAACTGAGTGATTTTAGATTAGCCACTTTTAGATATATCAGTTTTCTCATCTGTAAGATGGGGCAATGATACTTCCACTATCAATTTCACAGTACAATTTTAAGGAGAAGCACATAGAAAAAATGTAAGATACTATAGAAAACAGAGATGTTCATTTTTCTCTAACTGGTATATTACAGAGAGAAAAATGGGTCAAACTAAAATTTTCCAGGGAAAAAAATCTGTAAATAAGGCAAAAAGAAGGATAAGAAGGCAGCTGTCTTTCACATTCATGTGCATTTTTCCTCTGCCATTTATCTTCCAAAATAGGGTAACATTTGCCTTACATCGACCTTTACATTAGACAAAGGGCACGTCAACATTGAAATACAGAACCTTGGCACAATCACTGAAACTGCCCTGCCATAAGCCAGACTCCCGTGATGTTCCCTGGAGCAGAGAATATGAATTGGTTTCTGTCATCCCTGTGGTTGGATTCCAGGACAATTTCTTTTCTTTAACCTCTATCCTGTCATCTATCTATCGAAATGCAACTTGGGACTAGCAGCCTCTTGTTACAGGGTTGTACATAGTCTCTTTCCAGGCATAGTTTTCATTTCTGTACAGAACTCTCTTTTCAATCACAGAAGTGCCTTTAAGTGAAAATATGAATTGTACCCTTTCTTTTCTATGTATATTGATAACCTGGCATTTCATTTCTCAGTTAATGGGAACATTATTAAGGTCATCCTGTGGTTCCCTGTGAGCATATTTCTCTCTGCATAGGCATCTATGTCTACATGTAAGTATAGAGATGTATATATAGATGTAAATATATGCATATATATGCACACATATACTTCATTAAAGGAACATAGAGATAGATAAAGATATAAATGTATTTGACGCAGATAGTTGACAGATAAATTAAAGTCAGACTTTAATAAATTCGTGGATTATATGGCCATGATAGGTTTTTAAGGTTTAACATTTAAGAGGTTAAATATGATTGGGGTCACTCACTAACCTTTAGAGATCTGTAGGTTAATCCATCTCTGAGCACTTAGCCTTTAGGATCAATATACTAGTCTAGCAAGCAAAATCTCACATGCTTTCTTTATTTATGGACAGTACATTTCTTAGTCAACATCTTCATGACAGAATGATAATTCATCATCATCTCATTATCAAATCTTCATGCCAGAGTAATTATATCCAATTTCTCTGCCACCTCAGTGTCTAGCATCTGTATTGCTCTCTTAACATAAGGTATGTGCTTTTTACTGTGAGGATCCCACTGCTAGATTCAATGTGCCAGCAGTGTCTGTAGGGATGCCATACATTCCATGCGAATGAAGATAAGCAATAGGAAGAACATTGGAAGAAGAGCCAGGAGCCCCTAGGTTTTAGTACCAGCCCTACCACTAGCTTCCATGGCTCCATTTGCTAAGGTTTTTTGGCTTCAATTTCCTTACCTGTCAAATGATGAAGTTAGATGTGATTATCTATAAGTTTCATATGCTTCTATTTATTATAAAGAAAGTAGGATATGTGGCATAGTAGACAGTGCTAGGTCTGAAAGTTCAAATCTGGCCTCAGATACTAAGTAGCTGTGCAATACCAGGCAAGTTACTTAACCCTATTTGCCTCAGCTCCTCATCTGTAAAATGGACTGGAGAAGGAGGTGCCAAACTACTTCAGTATCTTTGCCTAGAAAACCCCAAACTGGATCATGAAGGGTCAAATGCAGCTGTAAGAAATGAACAACAATCCCACTTCTATTTAATTGCATAACATAGTGGAAAGAGAATTAAATTTGGCAGTAGAGGACCTGATTTTGAATCCTAGCTCCTCCATTTACAACCTGTGTGACATTGAACAAATCACATTACCTCTTTGGCCATCAATATCTATGAGAGGATAGCTTCTGATAGTAAAAAATAAGGCAGATAGTAAAGGGTTTACTGTATTATTTCCTTGAAACTGGTGTACTCTCAATGGAATGTGCTTTTTTTTTTAACCAATACAAACTTGCAGTTTAAATGAGTTCATTTTGTAAGAGCCTTTGAATTGGCCATTCTCCATACCTGGAATATTCTCTCTCATTTCTTCTTCACAGAGTCCCTTTATTACTTGAAGATCCATCTCACCTCTATTTTTTGCATGAAGCTTTTCCAGATCTTCCCAAATATTAAGGCCTTCTCTTCTAAACTACACTTTATTGAACTGCTTTGAAATATTTGGATCTATTAACTTTATGATGTATAAACTTTTATATGCATTTAACTTCTGGAAGTTCCTTGTGAGTAGGGACTCTGACTCTCTGTCTCTCTCTCTCTCTGTCTCTCTCTGTCTCTGTCTCTCTCTCTCTCTGTCTCTCTCTGTCTCTGTCTGTTTCTGTCTGTCTCTGTCTCTCTGTCTCTCTCTGTCTCTCTCTCTCTCTCTCTGTCTCTCTGTCTCTCTCTCTCTCAATCTCTCTCTCTGTATGTGTATACATACGTACATAGTATTTTGTATCGGTAGCTTCAGAACAGTATACAATTTGTAGAACATAGCAGGTGCTTAAAAAAATACTTGCTGATTGATTAAATAAAGGAAACGGGTATGTTTAGCCTGGAGAAAGAGTCATGGTGAGATATGATAACTGTCTTCAATTATTTGAAGGGCTGCCTTCCGAAGAAGGAGGAAGAGGGAGAAGAAATTTATTATCTATGGGGGCAGCTAGGTGGTTCAGTGAATAGAGCACAAGCCTTGGAGTCAGGAGAACCTGAGTTCAAATCCTGCCTCAAACACTTAACCCTTACTAGCCATTAGACCTTAGGCAAGTCACTTAACCCCAATTGTCCTGTCTTCTCCCCTACAAAAAAAAATTATTATCTTTGGTCCTAGGGGTAGAACCAGGAGCAACAGGTGGAAGTTACAAAGAAACCACTTTAGGCTTGATGTCAGTAAAGTAGTTATTAACAATTATACATATATAGACATAGATGTATGTAAGTATATGGATACTGATGTGTAGGTGTTCCAAAGCAGAACAAGCTGCCTAAAGAGATAATAGGTTTCCCTGCATTTGGAGGTCTTCAAGCAGAAATGGAACAACTCCTAGTTACTTGTGCTATAGCAGGAAATTCCTTTGATGTGTGGGTCAGAATAGATAGCCCCTGAGCTCCCTATCAACTCAAATTCTGTAATTAGGTGTCCTTTGAAGTTTCTTCAGTTTAAATTTATAATGCTATGAATTGACTATGTTCCAAACAGATTGCCAATTAAGTGTGCATAACACTCATGTTTCTCTACATATACCAAGCAAATGACAATTAGCAAAGTTTCAAAAAAAGAAGATAGAGGAGAGAAGGATATTATGGATGTATTAGAAATGATGGAATCCTAATAAATCTACCCCACCCCAATATTCTAACTTCATTATGAGCCCGGCCCCACCAAACAGCAGGCCCACTGTACCTACCTAGTCTCCCTGACAATGTCCTAACTTCTCCATATATGCCTCACTGCTCACTGGAACAACAGGTATATCCCTGAAGTCTTAGTTCCCACAGAAACTGCAGGTGTGTCCATATTATGGGAATCTAGCTACTGCCTCTGCCTATTCACTGCCCCCGGACCCATTTTCCCAAGAAACAGATGTGTTCTTGTATTCAACCACAATCACACCATCCATATAACCCAAGACAGGACCGCAATACCTAACTATCTGTCTTGACAAGACAGAACCACAATATAGCTAATCAATTGGAGGACAGCATGACTAGAATGTTTAACCACCAAACCATAGATGAAACCCCTCCTCCATTACCTAATGCCTTAACAACCCCCCTCCCGCCTTTTTAATATTCATGATTTCTGTTATGTAATTGTATCTTTACCCTATAAAAAAATCTATCTTGCTCTCTCTGATGTTGCTGGTTCCTCTTGGAACTTAGTCCACTTCATGAGAGTCATTAATCTCAATAAATGCCTATACTTGGATTAGAGGTGGCATGACTCCAAATTCTTTGAGATGATTCTACCACAACACATCATGAAACCCCAACAGTTTGGGGTGGGCAGAGCTCCCACCACAACAGAAACAACATCAGACTTGTACTTAGGGCACTTGAATTCAGATCTTACCTCCACCTCTTACCTGCTATGTGACTTTGAGTCAGTCACTTGATCTATTTTATCCTCAGTTTCCTTATCCATAAAATAATGATACTTACCATAAGAAAATCCTAGGCAGCATTGTGGGGCATGGCACATAAGGATAGCTTTCTCTTTCCATGGTACATAATGCATTTTGTCATAAATCAAGACACTTTGGGGTTATAAGTAAAGCTTAAACATATCTTAGATGCCACTCAATTTTTAAACTTTATTAGGGATATGCAAATACTCTCTCTTTGTCTTTCCTCATATCCTGCTCTCAGGATCACAAAACTTGGAATGCAGAAGGGACCCCAGGTGTCAACTCGTCCAACCCTTACCCAAAAGGCATCCACACTATACCCTACCTGTGATGAGCAATCATCTAGACTCTGCCTGAATATATCCAAGAAGCCAGGAACAACCACCCCCTGTAGCAACCTGTTCCACTTTGGGGCAACACTAATTACCAGGAAGATTGTTCTGTTGTCCAACTTAATTTTCTTCTTTACTACTTCCAAAGTTATACTCTGGACTTTCTAAATTGCCTCCTATAGTCATGCCCTAACCTTAAACTTGCAATGAAAAATATTTTGGATAAGTAGCTTCCTGCCTTTTTTAATAAAATTAAATTTACTTTAAAATTATTCTTTTTGAATAATACCATTGAAAGTATGGACTGAGGCAGCTAAGTAGTGAAGTAGATAGAGCACTGGGTCAGGAGTCAGGAAGACCTGAGTTCTAATCCTGCCTCAGGGACTTTTTAGTTGAGGAAATCTACATGAGCTACTTAACCTATGTCTGTCTCAGTTCTCTTATCTGCAAAAACCGGGACAATAGTAACTCTTGCCTCCCAGGGTTGTTGTCAGGATAAAATAAAATAATGTTTATAAAACATTTTAAAAATATTAAAGCACTATATAAATACTATTATTAGTATCATTATCATCATGATCATTGAAAGAAGGATCTTTGAGATAATTTGTTGTTGTTCAGTAGTTTAAGCCATGTCTGACGTTTGTAATCCCATTTGGGGAGTTTTCTTGGCAAATATACTACAGGGGTTTGCCATTTCCTTCTCCAGTTAATTTTACAGAGGAGGAAAATGAGGCAAAGTGTTAAGTGACTTGCCCAGGGTCACACAGCTAATAAGTGTCTGAGGCTGGATTTGAACTCAGGTCTTCCTGACTCCAGGCCCAGCATTCTAGCCACTGTGCTACCTCATTGCCCAACCTGAAATACAAGGCTTGACTTCTCTCGTAGCAGAGGTTCTTAACCTTTTGTGTCATAAACTCCTTTTGACATGTGACAAAACTTATAGACTCCTTCTGAAAGTAACATGTTAAATGCATAAAAATAAAATGCATAGGATTACAAAGTAATCTAGTTATATTTAAATACACTCACACACACACACACACACATATATATATACATATATATATATATATATCTTCCCCCATCAAAGTTCATAAATACCATGAAATTTATTTACTGTCAGTAGATCCCATGTTGAGTGTTTCTGATCTATGGGATCCTCTCCATATTGCCATCTAGCCACTATTTAACCAGAGATGTTTATATTCATTTCTTTGGTCACATGAGTTTTTGTTTGATTTCTCTCTGTCATATGTGATATGCTTCTACAAGATTCAGAAAGCTCACATCTAGCATAAAGTCTCCATGATTCAGTGAAAAAATGGGTTCAAGGTCAGGAGACCCTCTTTCTAGTCCCAACTCTGCTACTACCTTATGTGTGACTTTGGGCAAGTGTCTGGAACTGTGGTACTTCACCTATGAATTAGACGATCTCTAAGGTCTCTTTCTACTGTAATGGTCTAAAATTATATACTCTATTCACTTAATATTTATAACAGCTAATATAATATTTTCCTAGAGGCTGACTCCATCCTTCCCTCTTCCTCCTCTCCTTCTCAACTCCCTAACTCCTCTCCCTTTCCTTTCATCTCATAATGGAAAAAATATTCATTAATTATTATTACAATTTTCCTACCTGAATATTTAGTTCTTATACTCCTAGGACCTAGGTTGTTTTGAGAACAAAATGGACACTAAGCATTTTGAAAGTCACAGTCTTTCCTTGAAAACTCAAGTAGAAAGTATTTGCTAGCTTAAAAACTATGTATGGAATAATAAATGTGTAGACATGCTAAGAATAGATTTGCATGACTTGATTACAGTAGATGGAAATTTATACCAAGGAGAAAACCATAGGAGTACAAAGCAGCTGATTAGTTAACCTTTTCAATGGAAAATCTTGTGGACTGCTTCTCATATACCTTAGATAAATGTGACAGAATGCATACATCAACAATATTCAGGAGCATTACATATTGCACAGTCCATTCCAGAATAATAGAGCTCCATTTTAATTTTAGCAATTAAGCAATTTGCATGTGTTTGGGATATAAATGCAAAAGAATCATAAGATAATGCCTGAGAAGGGCACATACAAGAGCTATTTCTCTTGAAAGACATTGATGAAAAAAACTAAATGGTAATACACTTTGATTTTTAATTCAAGTGTCCTTGAAGGGACTTGAAATAAATGTTTGACAATCCTTAATATAATAATGTTGTTATTACTTCCCTATATAAAAATGTGGATTTACTAGAATGAATTTCTACCAATATCTTAATTTTCTTTTTTCCCCTTCTCCTCTTCCTCTTCACCTTCAGGGTAAGTAGAGGGAACCAAGCAGTATAATTTAAGGAGTTTTGAAGAAACCCTTAAAAACACAATAGTTTCTATATTCACCTATCATTGATACGTGAAATTCCACCACTAGAAATTAATTTCTCTGGAGAAAAAAAAACCTCATAAAAAACAAATACAGAAATCAATAAATGAATGATAAGGGGGACCTTTACTCATTGCTTACTATCAGGTATTAGCAATATATTATGTACAATGTAAGCAGAGGAGGGCTCCCTTTCCAGATTTTATTTAGGGAATACCTACAATTTATTTGGAGTGGGAGTTTCACCATTCATTTTTTTTAGTGTAGGAGTAGGTTTTCTTAGGGAAGGGGGAAAAATCACTAACTATAAGTATTGGGAAGAACCTTATAGATCATTTTAATCTATCCGCTCTCATTTTACATATGAAAGTTTGAGGTACTAAGAGGTTAAGTCACTTGACCAAGATTACAAAGTAAATAAGCAGCAGAATTGAGATTTTAACAAATATTTGTAGTTCCAATCTAATGCTTGTCTGCAATTCCATACTGCTTATGGAGAGTGAAAAGGTACATCCAGCAGCTAAGTGCTCATGGTGGGAGGAAGGTGCAATAAGCCAAATATGTGAAGGAAATCTCAGGGCACCAAAAGAGTAGCACTGACAGAGAAGAAGGAAAGAATCAATGGCAAACTGAAAAACAAGATCTCAACTTATGGGTACCACCGAACCAATGAGAGTTTAGGTGACTGAACTACTGAAATATTTAACTTTTTTAAAAAAAGAAACTAATCTAAATACTATTATTTTATTATGTAATAGTAGGCATTAATGCCAAGAAAACATTTGTTTAAATTGATAAATCAGAAGGTATAAGTGTCAGAAAATCTTTTAGGAGAAGAAAAAAAGTAAGAGAAATAAAAATGATAGTCATATAAGGACTATACTACAGGTCACCCAATCAGAAGGAAGATATTAACTATGTATTCTCAAATAAATTTAAAAACCAATAGTTTTTAAGTTAGATAATAAGAACTCTCAGTTCTTGTCCTAGATCAATTACTAATTAGATGTGTGGCTTTAATTAAATCACTTAAACTCTACGGATAAATGTTCCCCAACTGGCAAAATGAGAATTATTGACTTGATGATTTCTAACACTATTGAACCATGTTTCTAGTACTACTCAGGTATTTTATTTAATCTTTGTAATATTATATATTAATATCTCCTGGGGAATAATTTTGCCAATGCCATTCAATTCTAATCCTGCCCTTTTACATTTCTCTACATCTTTTACACACACACACACACACACACACACACACACACACAACTAGATAACATTAAAGTCATCAAAGTCTAGCATCTTGGCATCATATTATTGCAGGTATAATACATCATACCAGCATTTCCATTAGAACCATGGTATTGGATAGTTCTAAAATATCTCCTATAGAAACACCACCCAGTCAGTCATGGAATATGTATTATGGTGAAGATATAAGCAGGGACAAGATAGACTATTGCTTGGAAACCCAACTGCTGGTGTTCTCACTCTAAGCAGGGTAACTGAGTGAAACTTTATTTTTCTGACAGTTTTATTTCTCAGAAGTTTGAGGAAACAATGATAGAGCACAGCAAAGTAGCTCACCTTATATCTGACAAAAAAGGAAGAACCTGTTAGTGAAGTGATATTCCAGCAAGTGGTCAGGAAGAAATGAGTTTGTCCTATAGAAACTCATGAGAGCCAAGAAAGAGATCAAGAGGGTATGGTCATACATGTAATATGGACTTAAGAAAGCAGATATCAAAGAATTCAAAGAAAAATACAATATCCAGAAGCCTTCAAATGGAAGAACAGTTACAAAAGAATAAGAGGCTCTCAAAATGAATTCTTATTATTTATTCCACAAATTTTCCTCAGAAAATCTGAGGGGAGGGGAGAGTTATCTAATTTTTACTGATATTGTCGCACAAGTAGCTCTCACTTTTCTAAGTGCTAGTTGATTTTTAAATAAAAAATTACAACCAATATCAATACTTCAAGGATCCATGTATTCACTGGTGAGGATACTCCCTCCACCAAGGATTCTTAATCTGGTGTCTGTGGGTTTTTTTTTAATACTTTGATAGTTCTTTTTTGTATAGTTATTTCCATTTGAAATAACATGTATTTATTTTTGGTATTTAAAAATATTATTCAGAGAAGGGGTCCATAGGCTTTACTAGACTGTCAAAGAAGTCTATAGCACACTGAAGTTCAAGAACACCTATGATAGTCCTCAAGAATATCATGGCTAGAAAGGTATTTCACTTAACCTGTAGGCATCTCTCCAAACTAAGAGTAATGTCCTTAGACAGTTGCTGGTTCCCTATTTGATGCCATTCTAGCTGAGCAGAACCTCAGAGTTTTCATTCTATTGGCATATATTTTTGGAGTGCAGGGTCACCTCCATGCCACAATAATGACCTGGAAAGGACTACAGAATTTAGGGGTGGATAGGTTGTTTTAACATCAATCTCAGGGAAAGTGCTAGTATATCTTAATCAACAGATTGTCTGTGAGCACTTACAAAAGAAAGTGGCTAGCACTGGGAAACTGGTTAAGTTCACTGAGAGCAAGTCATTCAAAACTGATTACATTTTTGGACTAATTCATTAGGCTGGAATGGACCTTCTGGAGTATGTTTAACATCTGAAGAGTAGCCTAAATATATTCAGAGAGGCTTGTTAAAGATAAACCCCTTTCAAAGAACCATTTTTTTTCATCCCCAGCAACTCCCAGAGACCCTTGAGTGTTAGAAAGTTTGTGATCTGTTACAGTGAGAAAGGACCTACACCCACAAATTACATCATTTTAATGGGATCAAGATTTAAGGACTTTGGAGTTTTCTTAGACTAGAAAAAAAGGGAGAATCTTTGGATGAAACTTACTCTGATTTCAGGCATCTGAAATGTTTCTTTCTATCTCTTCATGAACAAATTAAAGAGAGGTAGACTAGACTAGAGGAATCAGGCATGTGGTCCACAGGCCACATGTGGTACAATATTTCTTAGTGGGGTCTAAATCTGATTAAGTTGTAATTGGAAAAAATTAACAAATAAAATACAATAAAATATTTAAACTTTACATTTTTAAATGAGGTCAATATGTGACCCACATAAATCCTAATATATGGATAAATGGCTCCTGTTTCTGTTTGAATTTGACACTAGTAGACTAAATGATAGAATGTCAAAATGACTTTTTAGAAATTTAAATGACTTTTGCAAAAAAGGTGCTGATTAATTGATGGAATTCAATGCAATTTCTCTTGATCTTTTGTCTAATAATCCATTGACAAACAGATGATTCTGTTAACACCTATTGTGCATTGGTAACCACTGGTTCCCATGTATGTAGATAAGATCAATTTCTCATCTTTATTTTGGGATGCTATTTTCCAGTTTTCTTGCATATTGTTCCCTTCCCAAGTTTCTACGGGTAATTCATACTAATCTACTAGTAGTTCTTCACACAAGATGCTCAGCCCCCTTTCTCTGATTTTGCACTGGAACGCCTCCATGGATGGAATACTCCCCTTCCTCTCCTTCACTACTTAGACTTCCTATTTTCTTTCAAGATTCAGTTCATTTCATCATCTAAATGATGTCCTTCCCTGGCAGCCAGTGTACTCCCTCTTTAAAACTTGTTTACACACACACACACACACACACACAGATATACATACACACACACACTCATTGTATTCCTTAAATGAATGTATACTCGTAGAGGGCAAGAATTGTTTCTCTTTTGTGCTATATTTCCACCACATAACACACCAACTGCATAACACTTAGTAGAAACTTTCTAATGCTTATTTATTGATCAATTTATAGCTAGACAATTTATGAAGTCCCAAAACATGCTCACCCAGACACTGATCTTAATATATGCTCAAGACAGGTCCTCATCTGAGTAAGGTCTTCCCTCTTCCATTCACCTAACAGCTACAGTATTTGAAGCAATCAATTATGTACTTATAAGGGAAAGATAAATGTCAAGGAGCTATATAAAGCAAGGAGCTTATAATTCAATAGGGAATTAATAAACTGACATTTGTCCAGTATTTTATGACTCATGTCTGAGAGATATCTGAAGGAAGTGTGTACATCTCTCTAAAAGCAAAAAGAAGGTTAGGTTCCAATAATTTTAAATAACAAATTGGCTTTAGACTGGGTCATACCAAAAAATAGAATATACATTTTTCTTTAATATTAAAGATGGAAAGTACAGTATATACATCATCCCCTTTGATCCTCACAACCACTTTGAAAGGTCCAAACAAATGAATTATTATCTCTACTTTGCCAATTATGAAAGTAAGAGAGATAAAATGACTTGTCCATGGAAAACTCCCTGTCCCATAGGTGGGAATAGAATCCAGTTTTCTCTGAAAGCATGTCCAACATTCTGTTTACTATCATTCTCTTTAATATCAGGCAAAGTGTATTATAAAAATAGTTGATAGTTATATTGTGTTTTAAGATCTACCAAGTACATTATATAACCTTATTTACTCTTCACAGCCTTTTGAAGTAGGACTTTGGTTACTATTATCTCCAATTAAGAGAAAAAGAAATGAAGGCATAGAGGGCTGACATATCTTCAGAGATGACCCTACAGCAATAGCTATTTGTTTACAGTTGAGGTGATCATGAAATGTTCAAGAGAGTCATGAGTTGTTGAGTTGCTCCTTGAAGCAGGGAGAAACTTTTCATAGACAGACATGGAGGCATACCAGGTAAAGGGACACCATGCATAAAGTCAAGAACACAATGTTACAAATATATGATTTATTCTGTTCATTGAATTTTTTAAAAATACCAGTTAAGTTGGAGACTGTTCTTCAAATCATTACTCCAGTAAGAAGAAATTTTTTGAGATTCCCATTTCTGCCCTCTCCATAGCATTCTTTATGATAATAATAATTTTTTTAGTAATATTAAAATATTCCTCCAGGTTGTCTTTTTCTAGTCTTGCAGGGACATTTATTTTAAGAAAAACAAGTGAGGAATGTGCACCATTTTAGATTTTCCCTGATTGCTTTTCCTTTTTCCTATTTTTTTTCTCTAAGATATATGGCTTAAACTACCAACTACAACAAGAAAAACAAATATGCCAAATCCTAAATGGATGTGTTTAGAGAATAGAATCATGGAGAGTGAAATATGGTTGAAAGAGAGTACACAGCGTCCCCAAATTACATTACATCCATGTTAGCTTCAGGCTGGTGATAAGACTATGATATAGAAGTCATACTAAGTGGTTATTATCCAGGAGTTTCCTTAGGCCCAGATTTTACACAGTTACATGTTATAATTCTAGTTTGGATTCTTGAAGTCCTTGTCAGAACCTGTGCTGATCCAAACTTTCTCCTCTTATCTTTTATTTGGTTTCTTTACTATCTGGCTTCTACTATTTGATAGGAATCCACATTCTATATTTATTTATTTTCTACAGGAACATGATCTTTCTTTTTCTATGAAAACATTTCATTCATATATTTATTTATTTTCTACAGGTTCATGATTTTTATTTTTCTATGAAAACATTTCATCACTGGATGGAAACAAATGAAGGGATCATTAGGTTCTTGAGTCTAGGGGAAAGATTGCACCCTACTGAGAACCAGGTACTCTGCAGGAGCCAACAAGCATTAACCTACTCATTCTGGTACAGCAAGGCTGACCACACCAAAGCAGTGGTGGGTATAATGTGAGCCTCTTTTCCATCCAGTTCCAATCTAGGGGAATTTTCTTTTACACCAATTGATTCTGGCCCCATGCAGAGAGACAGTGTGATGCAGAAAATTTGTCCTCTTTTATATTCTTTAGTGTGCTGTCAAAGGGCTTTTGTGACTTTGGACTAGGGACAAGCAGTTGGAATCCATCGGCTTCCTTCTTTCTACAGTTGTCTTAGCTGCCCTTTCCAAAGTGATGTTGTCGTTGTTTTAATTCACTTTTTTAAGTGTATGTTTGGGTCAGTATTAAGTTTCTCCTCTGGAATGCCCACATTTGGGTTCAGAAAAAGAAAGTTAAAGTCAGCAAAGACCCAAAGATTTTTCATCCAATTCTTCATCATTGTAATTACCAAATGTTGGAAGATTATAAACACAATTGATAAATTCTGGAAGTGGGGTAAGCATTTTAAAATTCTCTATACTCTCATCCCTTTAAAATAGAATTTTAAAAACATTTAATAGATGCTCATTCATCACATTAAAGAGAATAGACCAGTTCCATTACCAGGAATTCTTGTAACTGGGGAAAACTCATTTGTCAGTCTGTGAAGGGAGGGAAATGATGTATAAAATAGTCTGTTCTGCAATCAGTTACTTTAGAAGAGGGCTAAATTACAAATTAGTTGCCACTGTGCCCTTTCAATATAGCAAAGTATCTTTACCACTCTATCTCCTTCATCCAGTTGCAGTCACTTCTAGAGACAAGTATGACCCATTTCCCAGAGAATCTAGACTGAGTCCAGATTCTACAAGGAATAGCTCATCTCACAGAAAATCAAGAGCCCAGTTACAAAACCTTCAACCTTTGAGAGAAGAGATAATATGGGAGAGAATCAGAAGGTCAGATGGGACAAAACTCTGGTCATCTCACACTAGTTTTGACTCTGGAAACAAGCTAGAGTAACCAATGGTGCCTATGACATTGATTTTTAGAATTAGACTCTTTCTTTTAAAAATTTTTCAATTGCATCAATCAATCAATGCATAATAAATATGCATCAATCAATCAATTGCATGATAAATATGACTTTAATTAACAAAGAAAAATGTAGTACTGAAAACCAGTCCCTATAACTCTAGAGTCTATAACAAAGGAACATGTTAGAAGAAAGGGATCAGCCAAGAACCTGATAACTTAGTAAACAAAATCAATTTTACAAAACAAAAAAACTATTAATGTCTCTGATATGAAAGAAATTGTGCCGAGTATTAGGAATATAAACATACCTATATAGATATGTGCATATTTTTGTATTTTACATACACTGACATCAAGAGGCTAACAATTTAACAGATAGGAGTGAGGTAGATATGTATGCAATTAATGATAATAACGGTAAATCTAGAAAAGAGCTATAACAACTGCTTCCCCCTTGAAAAAAAGCAACATTGTATCATCTCTTAAATGAAAATTACTGTGGCCATTCACAGAAATATTTATTTTATTTGGTTGCAAATACTAATTATCCAGACATTGTCCATTTGTTAAACAAAAACTTTGGGTACTTAACTTAATTTAAACCTATTTTTTTATATATTCTTGATGGATGGCATCAAGATAGATCTCAACTTAAATGTGTGACTCAGTTTACCATGTCAGTGGCCAAGAAAAAGTTTTCAAATAAATACAGTACAACTTCCAAGATTGTTTTAAGATTTCAGTGATATTAGGTACGAAGGTGGAGTTTGCAGAGATGAGTTTCAATGCTAAGTAAGGATTACTTTTCACAGACCAACTGCAATATCATAACACATCTTTGATCTCACTAATGGGGTAACAGGATACAGATCGTAAGCCATTCATACTTTCTTATCCTGTGCAGTCCTTATCTAAATCTTTGCTTAGATCACGTAGGAAACATTCCAAATTTGTGGAGGCCATTCTCTTAGACTTCATGCTGTTTAGATGTCAAAAGAGCAAAATTATGTTGGAAAAAAATAGTCCCTACTTTTTCTAGGTCTGAATCTCTCTGATAATACCCTTTATGCTACTTCTAATGCACAATTCTTAATTATTAATAGGTTGCCACCTATTCACCCCCATTATGTACCACCTTATTTCCCCTAGGGGTTTAACTGAAACTTTAGTGGTTTGAAAATCATGATTTGCAGTTACATCGCATCACCAGATGAATATTGAAATTCAAAAGATGGACCTTTTCAGGAAGAAGCTTGGGATCATTGAAAGCAATATATATTCCCCCTACTTGTTTTATCTTTTTTGCAAAGGAGGGCAGGAATATGAATAAATAACACTATATATAATGCCAAACTTGTTTGATACATTTGCTAGTTTTCTAGATTTTTTTTTCTTTTTCCTCTTTTTTATTCTTTATTGTAAGGAATGGATCTCTGAGATGGAGAAAGTGGAAATATACATTGGGTGATTTACATGTATAAATAAAATATATCAAGAAAATTGTTTAATTATTTTTAAAACACTGAAATTTTCAATTTTCAAATGAACAATTGAATCCAACAATCCAACTCTCTCTCTCTTCCTATTTCATTCTTGGCTCAATTCACAGCTCACCTACTTTTGCTAAATATACTGATACTTATAAACAAGATCTATGTATTTTATCGAACTACGTATCATAACTGAACAATAGATATTCATCGGCCATTTGTTTTTTCTTGTGTTAGCCCTAAATATTTTTAGGGGTTGTGAATAGTATTTAGCAGACCCAGTAGTTTAAGGTTTGAGGTAATCAGCTGAATATTTTCCACTAATAGGAATATATGGAAGACCACCATCTTCAGTGTATTTTCTTAGAACTTAAACCAATATTAGGTATCCATCATGATAGGACAAAATTCTTTACTTTGATGGTTCTATTGGGGTGATCATTCTCTAAAAATACATAAGCAACTGGTACAGAATTTGGTTATTTTGACTAATTTGAAAAGTCAAAACAAGGAAGAATAGTGTTACCCAACAACTGAACCAAGTTATGACTACTTAAGAATATTTTTACATTTGTATACTTAGAGGAGAAACAGCATGATACAATGGCTAGAGCAATGGCCCTCAGAATCAGGAAGATCTGAGTCCAAGTCTCACTTCTGACACATTGGTCCTGTGATCTGAGCAAATGCTACTGTTTCTCAAAGCAATGCTAAGACTATATAAGTTGCAGATAAGGCAGTATTCAGAATTAGTAGAAAGAAGTCCCTTCCTATCTAGAAATTTCATACACTAATCAAATCCAGTTACAATCCCTATCCTTGTCTTCAAGAAACCTCAGACCAGATGGTTTCTTAATTGGAAGCTTTGGATACACAGAGAATTTCATGCTTGAATCAACCTGATGGTATTTTGGTTCATTGAGCTCCAAGAGGTGTGGAACTATTGCCAACATGAAACTTTCCATCTTCCCCTCCCCCACAAAAAATATTTTCTCTTCCAAACTTCTATATTTCTCTAAAAGGTGCCACCATCATTCCAGGCTTCTAAATACAGAACTTTGGGTTTATTCTCAATCCCTCACTCTCCCACATTTCATAGATACAAACAGTTGTGAAATCTCCTTTTTATACCTTCACATCACTTACATCCAACTCATTCTTCATTCAGCTATAATGTGAGTTCAGACCTTCATCTATTCTCACCTAGATTATTGCAACAGCCTCTTTATTGGGATCACTAACACCACTCTTTCCCCACTACTGCCAAATGACTTCTTTAACTGCAATTGTGTTCATGCTATTCACTTAATCAACCACAGTGGTTCCCTGTCACATCTAGGAGAAACTATTAAGTCCTCAGTTTAGTTATTAAAGAACTTCATAACATTCCTTTCAAGTTTCATTGGATTTTACTTCACACACACACACACACACACACACACCAATACATTCAGACTGGCCTTCTCTTTCTTCTTCACACATTATATTGTATATCTTGTTTCCATGCCTTTACCCATACTTGGAATTTCCCTCACTTTTCACCTTTACCCCATAGAATTCCTTACTTCCTTCCAGGTGCTGCTCAAGCATCATCTTCTACATAAAATTAATTGTGATTTATTCCCTAATTGTTAGTGCTCTCCATCCAAACATAACTTGTATATAATTTTATTTCTAACCTGAATATTGAACTTGAGTGTTTTTTTTTATTTGAGTTTATCCTATATATACTTTTTTGTGGACCTGTGGTCTTCTTCATTAGAAAATCATCTCTTTTCAAGTAGGGAATTTTTTTTCAATCTTTGCATCAGCACCTGGAATATAGTAGGCACTTAAATGCTAGTAGATTAACTGCATGACTATCCCCTGTTGGCATAGTCTTCTAGAGGTATTGAGCTTTCATTTTAATAAATGTTACTTGACATTCAAAAAAAACAATTCCTGGGGGGCGGGGGGGGAGAGCGAAGATGGCAGAGTAGGAGCAGGACCTCCCCGCTGCGCTGGCTTCCACCTTCCCCAATCCATGTAAAAAGGGGACTCTAAACAAACTTTGAAGCTTCAGAACCCATAGAATGACAGAGAAGCTAGCCTCCCACTGAGGACAGCCCAACAGGCCTGCAGGAAGCTGCCAGCACAGCACTCTGGGAGCTGAGCCCAGCCCCAACCGAGGCTTTAGCCCCAAGGCGGGCCTGACCAGCCATGGCCAGAGGGACTCCAGATCAGCAGCAGCTGTGGCCATTTCCAGATTTATCAACACATAGATGCAAAGGACAAAGTGAGAGGCCAGTGCAGTCTGGACTTTGGGAGCCAGTAAGTAGGAGTGCCTGGCTTTTGCCAGGGCAAGAAGCTGCTGAGACAGCACAGCCAGCCAGCGCCATGTGGCAGCTTCAGCTCCTGGCCTGCAGAGTGTAGGGGGACCAAGCATCAGTCTGAGGAGTAATCGCTCTTGCTTTAACCTGCTTGGATCTGGATTGCAGTCTAGGGTGGAGGTCCTAGGGTGTGTGTCCAGCTTGCCAGAGCATGTGGAGATCTCAGAGAGGGCACCCAGCTAATACCTCTGGCAACTGAAAAAACACCAAAATGAAAGATCCCCTGTCTGGTGGCAGAATCCTACTGTGGCAAAAAGCCCAGGGGTCAAGTGACTGAGGGGTGACATGACTAGGCAAAGGAAACAAAGCAGACGGAAGATTCCAACATTACACTCCTATTTTGGGGACAAAAAGGAACAAAGCATGGAACAGGAGGAAAACAGTGAAGTCAGAACTCCTGCACCAAAAACTTCAAAGGAAAATACGAGCTGGTTACAGGCCATAGAGGACCTTAAGAAGCAGATAAGAGAAGTGGAGGAAAAATTGAGAAGAGAAATGAGAACAATGCAAGAAAATTATTAAATGAGAGTCAACAGCCTGACTGAGGAAAATAATACCTTAAAAAATAGACTAACTCACATGGCAAAAGAGGGTCAAAAAGGCAATGAGGAGAAGAATGCCTTAAAAAGCCAAATTTGTCAGATGGAAAAATTATCTCAAAAGCTCAATGAGGAGAATCATTGCTTCAGAATTAGATTGGAGCAAATGGAAGCTAATGACTTCATGAGAAATCAAGATCAAACAAATGAAAGAATAGAAGGCAATGTGAAATACCTCATGGTAAAAAACACTGACCTGGAAAAGAGATCCAGGAGAGATAATTTAAAAATTATTGGACTACCTGAAAGCCATGATCAAAAAAATCCTAGAAATAATCCTCCAGGAAGTTCTCAAAGAAAACTGCCCTGATGTTTTAGAACCAGAGGGCAAAATAGAGGTTGAAAGACTACACCTATCACCTCCTGAAAAAGATCCCAAAAAGAAAACTCCTAGGAATGCTATAGCCATGTTCCGGAATTCCCAGATTAAGGAGAGAATATTACAAGCACCCAGAAGAAACAATTTGAATATTGTGGAAACACAATCAGGATAACCCAGGATCTGGCAGCTTCTACACTGAGGGATCAAGGGGCTTGGAATATGATATTTTGGAGGTCAAAGGAGCTGGGATTAAAACTATGACTCACCTACCCAGCAAAACTGAGTATCATGTTTCAGGGGAAAATATGGTCTTTCAGGGGAAAATATGGTCATTCAGTGGAATAGAGGACTTTCAAGTATTCTTGATGAAAAAAACAGAGTTTAATAGAAAATTTGACATTCAGATATAAGAAGCAAGAGATGCATGAGAAGGTAAACAGGGAAAAGAAACCATAAGAAGCTTATCAAAGTTGTATTATTAACATTCCTACATGGAAAAACAATAATTGTAACTTATGAAACTTTTCTCAGTAGTTGAAGGGAATAGAAATATATGTGTGTTTGTGTGTGTGTGTGTGCATATATATATGTACATATATATATATTTCTATAGGTGAGGTTATATGAGCATATGAACACATATGTGAATGTGTATATATGTGTTTATAGGTATACATAGATAGAGGGCACAGGACCAATTTAACAGGAAGGGATGATACTTAAAAGGTGAAATTAAGAGGTGAGAGAGGAATATAATGAGAGGAGATGGGGAGAGACAGAATGGGGTAAACTATCTCATATAGAAGAGGCAAGGGAAAATGGTTACAGTGGAGGGGAAGAATAGGAAGGCAAAAGGGGATGGGTCAACCTTATTTCCATTGAATTTGCCTTGAGGAGGGAATGAAATACACACTAAATAGGGTATCTCACCATCCAAGAGAGTAGGAGGGAAGGAGATGAGAGGGGTGATGATAGAAGGGAGGGCAAGCTGGGTGGGAGGGAAGTTGGAAGCACCCACTTTTGAAAAGGGACGTGATCAAAGTAAAGAATAGAACAAGTGGGAGGTGGGATAGGAGGGAGGGAAATATAGTCAGTCTTTTACAATATATCTACTATGTTATTGTTTTGCATTAGCCACACATGTACAACCTATTCTGAACTGCTTATCTTCCCAGTAAGGGTGGGTGACAAGGGAGGAAGGGAATGAATCTGGAATTTAAAGTTTTAAAATCAAATTTTACATGTAATTGGAATATAAGATATACAGGCACTGGGGCACAGAGTTACACTGGAAAAGTCGAAAGGGGTATGGGAGAAAATATGGGAGAGAGCAGATTGGAGGAGGGGATATCCCGTGGGACTGCTATTTTGGGGCAGTGGGTAGGGGAATAATGGGGTGAAAATTTGTAACTCAATATCTGGCGGAAATGAATGATATAAATCAGAAGTTAATAAACCATTTGAAAAATAGAAAAAAAAATCAATTCCTACAAGGCATAGAGCAGAATTTTTGGCATTAAGACTTCTCATTCCAAAAATACTATCAAAGTTGTCCCTTTCTGGGTATGCCCCTCCATCCACAAAATGTTTTGAAAGCTTTCCTTTTCTACCATAGTTTTGAATCTTCTTACAATGTCTTAAAGCTTGTTCCAGTAGAGACCAATACTAGCAAAGAAATGCCAGGCCAAAACCTCATAAATGAGCACTATGCACACATAGATAAGCTCATAGATGAACATAGATAAGCACAAAAATATGATATAGCTGATAAAATATATGCAGTGACAATTCTATCATTCCAGATTGTTGAGAAACAAGGAATTATGGATAAGCAAATTACCTATATAACTTGCAAATTAGTAAATTCTTTGAGGTTGTAAAATGTCAAAAATAATTTCCCTATCATGGGAATATTTTTAAAAAAGCATTTTGTGAAGTTCCCTGCCTGATTTGGCAGATTATTGAGCATCTTCTTCATAGTTCAGGGTTATCATTAAGAATATTAATCCTTATTGCACTGTCATACAGAGATCTTCTCAGAGTCTTTTGACACACATATGGCTATTGGCCATCACAGTGAAAGGTCCCAGAGCTATGCTTATCTAAACTGATGCCATCCTCTTCCCTTCTTCTTAGTCCCTTCTATCCTCCACTATTAATTCAGTAGTTCAATGAATCCATGTAACACCAAGCACAAGCAGCTTCAAGGTTCTGACTACAAGCATAGTAAACTCCACATTTATTCAGTGACAGATTAAGGTAAAACATTCACAGAAAAGAGAAAATCAAAATACAGAGTAACTCAATCATTTAGTTAAGTCCTCAAATGGAGATTAGTTTCCAAGCATAAACCACGTACATTCATTTGGTCAGTCACAAAGTGC
Source organism: Petaurus breviceps papuanus (assembly GCF_028583685.1). Taxonomy (NCBI): domain Eukaryota; kingdom Metazoa; phylum Chordata; class Mammalia; order Diprotodontia; family Petauridae; genus Petaurus; species Petaurus breviceps. The sequence continues at coordinate 4,433,445 of NW_027185761.1, read as the reverse complement.
AAAGGTCAAAAGTTTTCCACCTCTGGATCACAACTGAATTACAATAATATCAGTCACCACCAAATACTCTATCAAGGGGCAGTGGAAAGCACAAAAGCCATCCACCCCTAGGTCACAACTAGGTTACAATATCATCACAGCATTCTATATCCAAGGGGAGGTATTTTCTTCATCTTGACCCAAAGCAAGTTCTCAATAGTTTCTATTCCTGGGGAGACAAAGCTTAACAAAACTACAATAACAAACACATACATTGCTGGCCTTCCTCAACAATTCACTCTTTGCCTTTGAAATCAACCTAGACCCAACAACAAGGTCTGAAGAATCAGGAAAAATCATCAGTACAATCCCAGGACCCCTAAAAAAAAACATCAACAAGACCCTCCTCCGGGATTTCTGTAAACATACAAGAACATCCTTTTTCAGGGCTTCTGAACCAACAGCAATGTCCCAGGACTTCTCAACAACAGTAATGTCCTCCATCAGCAGACGAATCTGACAAAGTAACATCAAAACAAAGTACCGGCACCACAGTCGTGCTTCCTCCCAGGACTCCTCTCTTCTCATTTCTCAAGAGTTCTCAATTCACAATTCAGGCCTCAGTCCTCATTTCTCTCTCTCTAGCAGTGGCAACCCAGCCTCCAGATGCTGGCTCCCAGAAGTTCCTATGAAGTCTCTCAGCTTGGACCTCTCCCTATACATGGCACCAGCTCCTTCCTGTTCAGTCCCCTCTTGTCATGTCAACAAGTCCATCCCATTTGTGTGATTCACAAGCTCTGGGTCTTAACACAACCCAAAAACAAAGACGAAAACCAAGTCAATACAAGGGGAACTTTAAATTCCATTACCATCACAATCCATGATGTCACGAAAGTGCATATGCCTACCACAATGCAGCGTACAACTTATCTATGCCTGTTCATTTCATGTCTCATTTATTTCTTTAATTCCTTCATAAGAGATCCACTCTACATGGGTAAAGACTTCCTGTAGGTCTTTTAACATTGCATGGATTTCAGTGAAACCAGCCTGAGGGATACAAGTCACTCTATAAAGACCAGACAAAAGCACAACATGGTACATTAAGAACAATTTTACGAAACTATACTTAAGAAGACAAAAAGCAGATTCCATGTGTATAGGGGAATGCTGTATTGCTACTTTACTTACTAACCCAGTACACTGCAGTCCAGTTTTTTTTTAATTATGAAGAGTTCTATCTTCTGGCTTTCAAGTAAAAATAAACTTCTTGGTGCAGGCTAACAAGCTAAGAGTTTGAATAGCTGTTTACACATAGAGCAACCAGATTACCAGGCAACATACATCTACTAAAGTAGCTTACCAATTTGAAGTAATTTATTTTAAATTGCCTCAGGTTATGAAGACAACAAATTGTGATATTTTATGGCTCATGATAGTTACCAAGAGAATATTGGGCAAAATGAAAAAATCAAGTTAATTTCAACAAAAATCATTGAGCATCACATGAATGACATAAAACTAAATATTAATTTACCATGCATCTTTGTTAAATGAAAGTGGTATAGAAAAGTAACTGATTTAATTTTATAATAAAGTTGTAGAAAGGAGAATCATGTCTGAATTTCCTCATTTCGTGCTCAGTTTTAGCTTCAAGGTTTCAATATGCAACCTACTTACCTTCTGACAAATTTGGTAATATTGATCATTTTTTTTCTAGTATTCATATTGATATGAATTAATTGATGAAAGAAAAAGTATCCGGCAGTTTATGATTTTTTTTGGAATGTTTTGGAAAAGTTATCAATGCAATTTTTTCATCCCTCAAGAAAGAGATGGTATTAAACTTCATGATTTATAAAGTTCTTTTCTACTTTAAATCAAGGTTCTGAAGAATTGGGGGCAAAAAGGTACAGTTGTAGCTTTCAAGAGATCCAATCATATTTTATGTATGTGTTGCCCTTATGGCAAAAATGCAGAACTGAAATGAGAAGTCCAGATATTCAATCTTAATCTAGCAATCCTATTCACCTTCACAAACCTGAAAGCCAGAATTCCATAAACAGAATCATAGGAAGCTTTCCATCTTCATGTCCCAGTGTTTGCTAGTGCAGTTAATTAGAGGAAAGATGGTGATTTAATGCATTTTTTCCATGTAAAAACAATAAGAGGTCACTGGAGAATTTTTCACAAATAAGATCTAGCAGCTGTAGACCATGTTGTGAAAACGCTATTTACTCTGTGCTTGCAGATGGTTTGAAATTATAGCCTTGCATTTTATCATTTGAAATCATGATAAAGGAAAGACTGGGAGAGTTATTTAGTATCAAAGCTTGTCTTTATATCCCTGGCATGTCAGCTGTAAATGAGGAATTTGGAGTTTAGAGCATATAAACTTAAAAATAAAAAATCAATGAATAAGACAATAAGTAACTTACCTGTGTTTGGGTAGTCATTTTCCATTGGACATAAAATTTGAATAGATGCAGCTAGAATTGCTTCAGGGCCTAGTGCACTAGAAATCACCCAAGTTATAGCTCTGACAGTAGTCAATGTCAGATATACAACCTTGGGCAAGTCATTTCCCTTCTCTGGGCCTCATTTTTCTTATCTAACAGAGGAAGTTAAACTAAATAATCTCTAATGTCTCTTTGTTCAAAGTCTATGATTTAGCATGATTGAAAAAAGAGTAGTTCCATAGAATCATAAAATTTTAGTATTAGACTTCGGGTTATTTTTAGACCAACTCTCTACTCAAAGTTCAGACCCTACATAAAATATTACATTCTCTCTTCCTCCACCTAGTGACCACCTAGGCTCAGCCTGAAGAATCCAATGTCAAACAATTCAGTAGCCCCTGAAATACATCTTTCCACCATTGGACAACTCTAGCTGCTAGGAAGCTTTTCCTTATACTGAGATGAAATCTACTTCCCTATAATTTCTACCCTCTGACCCTAATTCTATACTCTGTAACCAATCAGAATAAATGTAATCCCTCTTCTATAAGACCATTCTTTAAGTATTTGAAGACAGCAATAATTTCTCTCCCCTGCCCCTCAATCTTACTATCTCCAGACCAAACATCTTGAGTTCTGTCAATTAATTCTTATGTGTCACCTAATCCATTTGTAAGTCCCATCCTGGCTTTGGTTCTTTTAACATGCTGCAAATGGTAATATCCCTTCTACAACATGACATTTAGAACTGAACATAATATCAGCTTTTGTCCAATTAGAACAGAGTAAAAGTAATAATAAAGTAAGGCTCTCAAATACTTCATTCTAGACACATTTCTTCCTCATGTGAATGTCTCACACTACTTAGATCATCATTCTTATCTCCTTAGTGTATAAATAATATTCTTTCAGTATTGTTTCTGTTATTTAAGCCTAGGTCAATCCACACAACAACAACCTTACATAGTTTTCCCACACATGGATAGCAAGGTTTAAATAAAAGAAATTGGGATATCATAACTGTGTTCTATAGTCTCATGACAAGATCACACTGACAAACAAGATTATGTGACTGAAACTATGTATTTTTAACAATTATAACTCTCTATGGAGAAGGAATTGTATAGAATCTTCTTAATCAGTGGGGTTAACTACAGAATTGAGCATTCAGGGAAGAAGGTGTTTAGACTCCATAAAGGTGTCCTGGCAACAAGAATGAAATAGCTATTCAGGATACTCAAATGAGCTGGGAATCATCAACCACAAACTTTTTAGTGAGAAGGAAGGACTGCAAGGCCTTAGCATTTCTCCTGCCTCTGTATTTAAACACCTCAACAGGCTCTGTGACCTGACAAGCTGGTACACTCTAAAGATATGTGAGCCTTCGTATCTACCTGGATATTGTACCTTTAGGAAGTCTGTATCTTTCAGCTGAGCCAAAAGCTGAATTATTCTCATTCATTCATTTATTGATTTATCTATTTATTTTCATTTTTTAAATTTTTGAAGTTTAAATTCTCTTCCTCCCACCATTTCTCCATCCATTGAGAGGGAAAACAGTGTATCAATTATAAACATAGAGTCATTCAAAACAAATTTCCATAGTAGCCATATTACAAAACAATAAAATAAAAGGTAAGAAACATAAAGAAAGTGGGAAAAGTATGCTTCAATTAGCTCCCAGAGTTTATCCTCTCTCTCTTGCTCTGTCTCACTCTCTCTCTCTGTCCCAATAGAATTTTTCAGCATATGTTGTTCGGGATTGCCTCAGATCATTGTCATGATCAAAGTAGCTGAGTTTTCCCACAGATGATCATGCGTAAAATATTGCTGTTACTGGATACAATATTCTCTTGATTCGGTTCATTTAATTTTTCATCTGTTCATGTTTTTCCTCGGTTTCTTTCTGAAACCATCCTGTTCATCATTTTTCATAGCACAATAATACTACATTATAATCAAATCATCCAAATTATTTATCGATTCTCCAACTGATAGGCATCCATTCATTTTTCCAATCTTTGCCACTAGAAAAAAAAGAGCTACCACAAAGATTTTTGTATGAATAACATTTTTCCATTTTATTTTATCTCTTCGAGATATGGGTAGTGGTATTTATGAGTCAAGGGATATCCAAATTTTTATGACTCTTTGTGCATATTTCCAAATTGTTGTGGAGAATTGTTAGATCAGTTTAAACTCCACCTACAGTGCATTAGGATAACTATTTTCAAAATTCTCTCCAGCTTTTATCTTTTTCCTTTTCTTGGAGGTTAGCCAATATAAGAACTATAAGGTGGTACCTCAGATTTGCTTTAATTTTCACTGCCCTAATAATGCAATTTAGAACATTTTTATATGAATACTGATAGCTTTGATTTCTTCTGAAAACTACCTGTTCATATCATTTGACCATTTACCCTCTGGTTCTCCTTTGCAAAATATAAAATCAGTTCATTTCCCTAAACATTTGAGAAATGAGGCATTTATCAGAGAAACTTGCTTTAATTTTTTTCCCCCAGATTCCTGTTTTCATTCTAATTTTGGCTGCATTAGTTTTGCTTGGGTAAAACTATTTTAATTTCATGTAATCAAAATTGTCCATTTTATTTCTTGTAACTCATTTCTTATTTGGTCATAAACTTTTCCCTTATCCATAGATTTCACAAGTAAAATTTTTAATCATTCCCTAATTTGCCTATGATATCATCCTTTAAACTGAAATCATTTACCTACTTTGACCTTTTTTTAGTAGACCTTTAAGTTGTTGGTCTATACCTAGTTTCTACCAAATTGCTTTCCAGTTATCCCAGCAATTTTTGTGAAATGATCAGCTCTTACCTGAAAAGTTTGGATTTTGGGGTTTATCAACCAATAGATTACATAGCCATTTGCTTGTGTGTTTTATGTACTTAACATATTCCACTGATTCACCACCTTATTTCTTAGTAAGTACCAGAGTGTTTGCATGATTACCATTTTGTAATATAGTTTGAAATCAAGACTACTAGGCTGCCTTCATTCACAATTTTTTTATTGACAGGAATTTTTTCCCTTGACATTCTTAAACTTTTGTTTTTCTAGGTAAATTTTTTATCACTTTTTTTAGTTCTATAAAATATTTTTATTTGATTGTTATAACATTGAATAAGTAAATTTAAATTAGGTAGAATTGTAATTTTTATCAAAATGGCTCAACCTATCCATGAGCAATTAATATTTCTTCAATTATTTACTTCTTAGTGTAAACAATGTTTTGGAACTATGTTCATATAACTTCTGGGCTTGTTTTAGTAGGAAGACTCCAAAGTATTTTATATTTTCTCCAGTTATTTTAAATGGAATTTCTCTTTTTCTATTCTTATTCTTCTTTGTTTAGGCATCATCACTTTATTTGTGTCACCAAAGGAATTGGGAAGGAATCCTTTAAGTAGCATTGGAATTAATTGGCCTTTAAATGTTTGGTACACTTCAATTTTGAATAATCTGGTCCTGGGAATTTTTTCTTAGGGAGCTTAATTGATGGCTCATTGAATTTCTTTTTTAAAGATGGGATTTTTTAAATATTCTATTTCCTTTTCTCTTAATCTTGGCAATTTATATTTTATAAATATTCATCTATTTCACTTATAGTGTAAATTTATTGGCATATAATTAGGCAAAATAACTTAAACTTACTTTCCTTTTTATTATTGGCAGATTCAACCTTTTCCTTTTTGATTCTGATAATTCAATTTTATTTTTTTTAATTAATTTGACCAATGGTTTGTCTATTTTTTCTTGTAAACCAGCTCCTAGTTTTATTGGTTCAATGATTGTCTTACTTCCAAATTTATTCATCTCTCCTTTGATATCTAACATTTTCAATTTGATGTACAATTGGGGATTTTTAATTTGCTTTGTTTCGGGGGGGGGTTAGTTGCATGCCAAATTAATAGATCTTTTCTTTCTCTAGTTTGTTGATTATTGTAAATACACATATATTGAGAGATATAAAATGGAGTTTTAGCTTATTCCAATAAATCTTGATAAAATGCCTTGCTGTAATTCCATTTAATGTATTGATTGTTTCTATGATTTGTTTCTTTACCCACTCATTCCTTTAGATCTGATTACTTAGTTTCCAATTAATTTGTGATGTATATTTCAATGGTCCTTAATTGAATAAAAAATTATTGAATTATGATGTGGAAAATGTGCATTATTTTTTTTTGCTTTTATGCATATGATTGTGAAGGTTTTAGGTACTAAGATGTGGTCAATTTTTTTATACATGCCATCTACCCCTCAGAAAAAAAGTATGTTCTTTTCTATATGTTGTCATTCACCTTTCTCTATAGGTCTGCCATATCTAACTTTTCTAAAATTCTATTCATTTCCTTAACTTTTTCTTATTTGTTTTTCTTTAGATTTATTTCATTCTGAAAGGGGCAAGTTGAGTAAAACTAGTATAGTTTTGCTCTCTATTTCTTCCAATAACTCATTTAAATTTTCCTTTAAGAATTTGGATGCTATATGAACAGGCAATTTTCAGAGGAAGAAATTAAAGATATCTATAAGCATATGAAAAAGCGCACTAAATCACTATTGATTAGAGAAATGCAAATCCAAACAGCTCTGAGGTACCACATCTTACCAATCAGATTGGCCAAGATGACACAACATGAAAATGATCAATGCGAGAGAGGATATGGAAAAATTGAAACACTAATTCATTATTGGTGGAGTTGTGAACTTACTCAGCCATTCTGGAGAGCAATCTGGAACTATGATCAAAAGGCTATAAATAAGTGCATACCCTATTACCCATCAATATCACTTCTAGGGCTTTATCCCAAAGAGATCATACAGGTGGGAAAAGGACATGTTTGTATAAAAATATTTATATCATCTCTTTTTGTGGTGGCAAAGAATTGGAAATCAAGAGGATGCGCATCAATTGGGGAATGGCTAAACAAGTTGTGGTATATGAATGTAATGGGATACTATTGTGCCATAAGAAATGAGGAGCAGACAGACTTCATAATAACCCAGAGAGACTTATATAAACTGATGCTGAGTGAGGAAAGCACAACCAAGAGAACTTTGTACACAATTACAAACACATCGTATGTGTGACAACTAAGTTGGATAGACTGGGCTCCTCTCAGCAAAGCAAGGTTGTAAGATAACTGAAAAAGACTCATGATGGAAAAGGATATCATGATCGAGAGAAAGAACTACTGATTCTGAATGCAGATTGAAGCAAACTAGTTGCTCTCTTTTCTTTGTTTTGTTTGTTTCTTCTTTCTCATTGTTCATTCCATTGGTTATAATCCTACTTTACAACTTGACTAATGTTTAATGTGAAGGTTTTTGTATATCTTATATTTGATTGCATGTCACCATGGGGGAGAAGGAGGAGAAGAGGGATGGGGAGAAAATTTGAAACTCAAGAGACTGTGGAACTGAATGTTGTAAACCAAAAGTAAATAAATAAATTTTAAAAAATAATTTGGATGCTATACAATTCGATGCATATATATTTAGTATTTCTATTACTTCATTGTCTATGGTACCTTTTAGTAAAATGTAGTTTCCCTATTTCTCTCTTTTAGTTAGATCTATGTTTTGCTGTTGCTTTGTCTGAGATCATGATGGCTACCCCTCCTTTTTACTTCAGCTAAAGCACAATAGATTCTTCTCTAGGACTTTACCTTTTATTCTGTGTAACTCTGCTTTAAGTGTGTTTCTTGTAAAGAACATACTGTAGGATTCTGCTTTTTAATTCTCTCTGCTTCTATTTTATTGGTAAGTTCATCTGATTCAAATTCGTAGTTATTATTACAGTTTCTTTTCTTCCATCCTGCTTTCCCCTTCCCCTATTTATCATTTTCTCTCTTTTCACCCTGTTCCTCCTTAAAATAGTTTAGCTTGACCACCACCTCCCCCAATCTACCCTCCCTTCTATGACCCTCAGTTTCTCTTAGCTCCCTCCCCTCCTACTGCCATGTAGGGAGAGATAGATTTCTTACTCAGCTGATTATATATGTTATTCCCTCACTAAGCCAGTTCAGATGAGAGTAAGGTTCAAGCACTGGCTACAATTTTCCCCTCCACTGTAAAAGTTCTTTTTTGAACTTTTATGTAAGATAATTTACCCAATTCTACCTTTCCCTTCCCCCTTCTCTCAGTGCATCCCCTTTTCTCACCACTTCCTTTTTTTATATTACACCATCATAATCAACTCATAAATTCAGTGCCTGTCTCTTTATACTCCTTCTAATTGCCTTAGTCAAGAAATATTTGTTAGGCATTAACAAGTATTATCTTCCCATCTAGGATGCAAACAGTTTAACTTTATTAAATCCTTTATGGTTTTTCTTTCCTGTTTACTTTGTTGTGCCTCTCTTGAATCTTACTTTGAATGTCAAATTTTCTATGCAGCACTGGTCTTTTTATTAGGAATGTTTGAAAGTCTTCTATTTTATTAACTATCCATTTCCCCCTGAAATATTATAGCAAGTTTCACTGCATGGGCGATTCTTAGTTGTAATGTTAGCTCTTATGTCTTCTATAATTTCATATTCCAAGCCCTCAGATCTTTTTCATGTAGAAGCTGCTAAATCTTGTATTATTCTGACTGTGACTTCATGATATTTGAATAATTTCTTTCTGACTGCTTGCAGTATTTTTTCCTGGGAACTCTGAAATTTAGCAAAAATATTAATGTTACTTTTCATTTGGGATCTATTTCAGGAGGTAATTAGTGGATCGTTTCAATTTCTATTTTACCCTTTGGTTCTTTAATATCAGGGAAGTTCTCTTTTATAATTTCTAGAAAGATGATGTCTAGGCTCCTTTTTTTCTTGTCATGGCTTTCAGGTAGTTTAATAATTTTTAAATTATCTCTCCTCTTTATATTTCCCAGGTCAGTTGTTTCTCTAAATTTTGATTTATTGTTTTTTGATATTTCATTGAGTCATTAGCTTCCACTTCCTCACTTCTAGTTTTTAAGGAATTATTTTCTTTTGTGCTTCCTTTTCCATTTGTCCAATTCCACTTTTTAAAGAATTCTTCTCTTTAGTGGATTTTTCTATCTCTTCTGTCATTTGGCTTATTTTGTTTTTTTAAGGTATTATTTTCTTCAGTATAGGTTGTCTCTTTACCAAGCTATTGACTTTTTCATGACATTTCTCCCCATATTTTTCCACTCTCTCTCATATGTGATGTTTTAAAACTTTTTTTAGTGCTCCCAGAGCCTAAGACCAATCCACATTTTTCTTTGCCACTTTGCATATAGCTGCTTTGATGTCTTCTTCTGAGTTTGTTTTGATCATCCCTGTCACCATAGTGTATCCAGGTTGTTTTTAGATATTCCCTATTTTTTCTAGCTTTTTCCTTGACTTTTAAATTTATGTTAACATTGAACTCTTTTCCCAGGGTGGAGGGTGCACTATCCCAAAGCTTCACGTTTTTCATGGTACTATGTTGAGAGGTAGTTTTGAGGGTCTGTAAGTTTCTTCCAAGGTCGTATTATATGAGAAGAAGCATGGTCAACATTCTCCTAACCTGCACTCTTGTCTGAGTGACAACAAGCACCACACAATGATGATCAGGGTCCCTGTTCTTTCGTGCTATGGGATTGTGATCCAGAACTGCATATGGGTAATGGAACAGAGTCCTGCACCCAGTGTCATCAAAGAATCTCCTGAAATTTTCTTCTGACCAGTTGTTTAATCCTATTACTATCTGTGGATTGAGAGCTCTGGAAGCTGCTACTACAGATTTAGTAGTCCCCAAAGTCTGCTGATGGCTTACACTAGGGCTTTAAACCTAGCTGCTGGCTTGTGGGGATGGCCTGTGCTAGACTGTACTCCATTGTCACCTCAGTGAGATATTTGTTTCTTGTTGACCTTCTAAGTTGTCTTTAACTATTAAATTGTTCCATTTCATACTTTTGTTGCTTTTGCCACTCCAGAATCCATTTTGTGGCATTACTTTAATGTGATTTGGAGGAGAATGAGCCCAGATGAATCCTCACATTTAAAAACAGAACTGTTTTTCTGATATTTTTTATAAAGATCTAACACCCCAAATAAAGGGAATTAAAACAAATATGTAAAAACAAAAGCCATCCTCAATTAAAAATGATCAAATGAAATGAACATGTAGTTTTCAAATTAATAAAGCAATCTGCTAACAACTATACCAAAAAATACTCCAAGTTATCAACTTAAAAATAGATACAAATAAAAACAACTCTCATTTTCCATTTATTTTTTTATTATGTTGGCAAATGTGATAAAAGATAAAAATGACAACTGTTCAAAGGGTTGCATGGGGACAACATATTGACATTCTGCTGATGGAGCTTAATTAATCCAACCATTCTGAAAAACAATTTAGGACTATTCCCAAAAGTATATGCTTTACCTTGATTCACAGATACTACAGAGTCAAAAATGGGGTAAAAAAAAAAACCTATGTATGGAAAAAATATGTTTTGTAATGCTTTTGCTGTGATAAAGAACTGAAAAGAAAGTAGTTACTCATAAATTGGGGAATAGCTGATGACAATTATGAATGTGACATAATATTATTGAAGTGAGACAAGCATGATGAATCAAAGAAATATTGGAAGATTTGTGAACTGACAGGAACAATTTGAAGGATGACAAAATTATTGTAATCAAAAACAATGATAAAAGACTCCTGAATTGTATGGTGGAGAGGCCAATTGTGACTTCTGAGGACTGCTGTTCAAACATTGCTGTTCACAATATCTTCGTACAAAGATGTGAGACCAGAGAAGAAGAATAGGCTATACATTTACAGAAATATCCAGTGTGTTGATTTGTTTTGCTTGACTATACTTATTGGTTTTAAGGACAGACTTCTATCTTGTACTTTTAAAAAAAGCTATGACAAAAGGACACATTTTCACATAAAAATTGTTTTCTGTTCTTTGCCCATTGCAATAGGCATATTTATACGTCTGTTGAATTCATTAAAAACAAAATTTAAGTTTAAAAATTTAAAAATAGTGTGGAGTTGCACTAAATAATGTTTAAGGGTCCTTCCAAATTAAAAACCCTATGTAACTACTTATGAAAGGTAGATCACTAGTATCTTCCTGTGACGTAGGGATTTGAAATCCAACTAGCAGTTTTCTTCATTAAATTTTGGAAATGGGTATTGTATTGCCCTCATATCACAATGGCAAGAATTTTGCTAGAGAAAAAAGTCCCTAGAGAAAGGTTGTAATAAGAATCCACACACTTTTGATTTAAACTTGCATTTCATAGTAACTTATCTAATATATAAAAACACATGGGAAAAAAACATTGAGTTAACCAATAACTAACAAGCTTTCAACAAACTGTTGATTTTTTTAATTTATTTTATCAGTTCAACCACATATTCCAAATTCCCTAATGCTACGGGCTCAATATTCTATAATAAGTAGTTTTCTTTTTTCTAGGCTTTGAAATTTTTGACTAAAGAAAATTTGCTAATGGCTATTTTAGTTCTTTACTAAAAATAAATAAAATTGAAGCTTTGGGTCATTTTGTGCTAAAATAAAAATTAACACAAAAGATTTATGTTTTATTCATAACATGAAGTGCACAGTATTATGAGGTAAAACACTAATCAGCCAAAAGTGGTCATTAATTACACTGTCCCTTATTAACAGAACACCATGTAAAACAAGAAATTAAATACTTGAGAGACAAATTGAGGTCTTAAAATACAAATCTGGAGTCAGGTTAAAAGTATCAAAGCTCTTCAATAGCATAGTAATAAACATATAGCAAATTTTGAACTATCTAAAGAAAAAATTAAGTACAATGATAAGGAAAGCAAGATAGATACCATTACATTGCATATATTTGATACATGCACTATTAGTTAAATTTTCCATCTCTTTAAGGAAATGTAATAATTCTATCTAGATTTTACAGTGCACAAATGAGGAAATATGGAAAGGGTAAGGTTGTCTTGTAAGATGATGTCTCAGCTGAGTTAGTACTGTACCTGAACTATCATGTTTCTTCATCAAATGAAATGTGTACATTTGAAAGATTTTAATAGCAGTTGAGACATATGCATTAAAGTTACAAAGCATATAAAATTATAGACAATAAATTTGAATTGTAACTTATGGCATTAACCTGGGCCACTAAAGAATAATTTCTCTAGTTCCTTTCATGCATTGAAGAGGGAGATGGTGGGCCATTTTACTTTTCTCACTCTACCTTTGAAATGTTCAAGGCTTATTAGGAAAGAAACAGAGCACAGCAGGATAGAAAACTGTATGGCCTGTTTTCTGAGCAATAATCAGCTTTCTCAAGCAACAGAAACTTCAGTTCAAGGAGGAAGGCAACACGAACCCATTAGAAAGGAAAATAAGAAAAGAAAACTCTTGACAATATAATGGTTGGAGGGTCAGCATTTTCTGTGGGCTTCTTTCCTGAATAGAAAAGATACGGAGTTTCTTGAAAGAAAAAAAAAACTATTCTGAAAGCAGGCAAAGAGAAAATAATAGTATGAACTATTGCATACTATGATATAGTATGTACCTCATATTAAAACTTTCTTGAAAGTGATTTTTTAAGTTTTATTGATGTGTTTTTTTATTACAAACCTTTACAGAGACCCCTGGCTTCATGAGAGTTTAATTAAAACAGTAAAATTGACAATACAGTGACCTCATCTTAAAAGTATATGCTACCTTCTCATATATGTAGCACCCCTCACTCTCTATTTTCATTTTTTCAATGGAGATATTTATTTTCTTTCCTTCTTTCCATGCACCCTATGGAAAAAAGAAGGAAGAAAATTAATTCCTTGTAAAAATATGTGTAATCAAGCAGAACAAATTTTTTTCATTGAATGTGTGCAAGAATGTATGTTTCATTCTGCATCCTAAATCACCTAAATTAGCAATCATGTAATGGTTAGTATTTTTCATCATCAGTCCTCTAGAATCTTGAATATTTATTGTATTGATCATAGTTCTTAAAATTTTTAAAGTTTCATGTTTATATGGTATTATTATTCTGCTAACTTCATTCTTAATCAGTTTATCAAAAGTATTTTATAGTATAATTATAAGATTGGCAAAAACCTTGACACTTTTAAATATGAGACCTGACATTTATAAAGGGGTTTAAAATTTGAAAAGCAAACTTTATATACATTTACATATATTAAATATGTATATACATGTATATTCTATAATTAGATTTTCACAATAATCTTGAAAAGTACTACAGTTATGACAATCCTGGTTTTGCAAATGAAAAAACAGAGTCAGAGAAAAAATGACCTGGCCAACATCATTGAAATAGTGTCAAAGGTGGAATTTAAACTCAGTTCTCTCTTGATTCTAGATAAAACTCTTTCCAATGTGCCAAACTTCTTGTCTTTATAGAATGATTTTTATTCTCCAATATAGTGTAAAAAAGGGGCAACTTGGGTTACAATCATGTCATCTTTCCTAGATGAATATTCTTTTATCATTGCGCATACATGGAGGTTTCACATGTGGGACATTTCTACAAGAAGATTAACACTATCCACAGCGAAATTTATTCATCCACACACAGGGAGATAAAGTCAACCCCAGATTCTGGGGTACAAAATGACATAAGCTTTATCATCATGTTGATTATGTAAAATTGAAACTATTGCCTTTTTTTAAGATCAAAATCATTTTGACTCCCATGATCCCCTTCACTCCAGTCTCTGATGAAAATGTGAATTTTCTCCTTGCCAAGCAAAACCCCTCTATTTCTACACTCAACTCAATTGCCATCTATCTTCTATAGAAATTGCACCCCTCCACCATGAACATCCCAACTCTCTTACATTCAAAATCTCATTATCTATTAGCTCCTTCCTTCTCTGCTGCCTACAAAGACAAATATCCCACAAAATCCATTATATATTATCTTCCACTTCTCCTAATAGCCATCTATATTCAGCGCTTCTCTTTTCTTCTCACTCCTTTCTAAACCTTCTGAAACCTGATTTCTGACTGATCATTCAACTGAAACCATCCAAACCATCCAAACTTACCAAAGCTCTCTTCAAATGAGATGGGTTTTTTTTTCAACTGTTGTGCAGCATTTGAAACTATTGGTCATACTGTTCTGTGCATACACTCTCCTCTCTATTTTTTGTGACAATATTTTCCCTTAAGTCATATCCTATCTTTATAACTATTGTTCTTAGTCTCTTTTGCTGGATATTCAGCCAAGTCATTATTGCTAACCATGGCTATCCCTCAGTGTCATATGTGAATCCATCAGGATTCAGGTATAGTATCTATGCAGATGATTTCCAGTTCGTTTTATTCAGTCCCAGTGTCTCTTCTGAGCTATAGTAAAGAATAATCAATTGCCTTTTGCACATCTCTGTAAATATCATAAGCATCTCAAACTTGCTAAGTCCAAAAAATAGACCTCATTATCTTTTCCCACGTCTCTTTTGAACTATTTTTTGTCATTTTTAAGGGTACCACTCTAATCCTAGTAACTAAGAATCTCAATGTCTGAGTCATCCTTGACTTCTTATACACATCCAATGCATTGCCAAATATTGTCACTTCTACTTTCATAACAGCCTTTTATACATAGTTTTCTTTTTATTCAGAACAGCCACTACCCTAATTCAGGCTCTCAACACCTCACACCCAAACTATTGCAATAATGCTATAACCTTCTAACTTCCCTCCATGACTGACTTCTTCTCCATTTCAATTCATCCTAAATTCAGTTACTAAAGTGATTTCCCTAAAGCCTATATCTTACCATGTCATATTCCTATCCAGTAAACTCCAGTGGTTCCTTCTCACCCCAAGGATAAAATACAAACTCTTTTGTCTGGCATTTAAAGTTATCCATAACCTGGTCCCTTCCTACATTTCCAGTTTTCTTATATTTTTCTCAGCTCCATGCACCCTCTGATCTAAATACAATGACCTACTTTCTCCTCATCAAGTGTGCATTCCATGTCCTGTCTGTAATGCTCTCCCTTTTCATTTCTGCCTCATAGTCTCTGTGGTTCCCTTCCAAACTCAGTAAAAATCCTGTCTTCTGCAGATCTTTCATAGTTCCTTCAACTGCTTAGTCCCATTCCCTCTTAGATTACCTTTCATCTACTATGATTATTTTTTATATGTCTCTCATTATTTACATGTTGCTTCTTCCATTATAATGTAAGTTCATTGAGGGTTGGGACTATGTTTGTATGTTGCTGTTGATTTTTTGTTTTTTGGGGTTTTTTTGGGGAGGGTGGAAGCTGTGCCTTTTTTGTATGTCTAGTACTTAGCAACACATCGTGAGAGCTTAATAAACTTGACTTGCCTTGAGGGTGTATGTGGGTTCAAATGGCTGAATTTCAAATATAAAAAGCATTTCAAGAAAGCTAAGTCCTAGTTTAAAAGAAACTAATTAGTGAACTTTATACCTAATTATTTCATTTGATATCAATCTTCCATAGCTTGGTGATGAACAACATCTGTTCACTATCTGCCTTCCTCCTGCCTAGGATCTTTGATCCCAGGATCTGTTGATCTTCTTGGGGACATGGCTTACTACCTTTGTTTGTCCCCTCAGACAAGCCTGATCATAAGATAAAAAATGTCATGCATTTAGAACTAGGGGTGCGTGATCTATATTAACTATCTAGCAGTTTATCACAGAATACCTCTACTCCTCTACATGTGGGAGGGGGGATTGAGAAACTGACCACTGCAGACATTTCTAACTGTGAATTTAACAAATGTGTCCCATGGAATTCCTTCAATATTTTCCAACTGTAGGTCCCATTAGTAGCACCATCCAAGGGACATAGCTCAATACCTAAAGGTCAAATATTTATTTGGGGACATTACCAAAAAAAAAAACCAGTAATGTGAACAAACATATATTACATATATGTCTATTAATTTTCATGTCACAATGCATTTAAATATACAGTCTTTGTTATGAGCAATCATATTAAGTAAACAGGTCAGTGACAATAGAATAGATAATAGAACAATAATTTTTCTTTGAAAAATAAGAAACAACATACAAAGGTCAAATAGCTAATAAGCTGTGATTTGAATACAGGCCTGTTGAACCTTAGTCTTATCTAAATTCTTTCTACTAAATGCTATCCACATCCAGAGGAAAAAAACTGTGCAGTCTGAATGCAGATCAAAGCATACTATTTTCTCTTTTTTATTTTTTTCTTGGTTCTTCCTTTTGTTCTGATTCTTCTTTCACAATGTGACTAATGTGGAAATAAGTTTAATATGATTGTACATGTACAGCCTACATCAGATTGTATGCTGTCTTGGGGAAGAGAGAGGCAAGGTGGGGAGAAAAAATTGGAACTCAAAATTTTATGAAAGTGAATGTTTAAAAATTTTTGAATAAATAAATAGATTATTTTCACTATGCCACACTGCCTTTCTTCTTCATGGAAGAGGGAAAATCTCTAAAATATTACTGTAAATAAAGGTGCATGGAGGATTCACTTTATAAAAATTCAGTTTGTTTATGGCTTTTCAGAAACATTTCTAATGTATATGGCAGCATATACTAACATGTTTTCAATATGGGAAATGAAAATACTTCCTGAAAACTTCATGACAAACTGACATAATCTTTACCTCATTCCTTTGGTTAAGGGAATAAAATGACTTAAATAATACTCAAGGTTTTTTTTGGGGGGGGGAGGGGTGTTCTCCTAATGTCCCCTCATTTGAAAATGTAGCTTAATCTCATTTTGGTAATAACTCCTTTCCCCCTTTACTCTGAGTTTGTACAAGATTTGTTGTGTGTGTGTATATATAGTTTTATTGTTGCTTTTTATTTTCACTACACAGTCATGTCTCCTCAAAAACCTCCATCAACCATTTCCTTACAACAACCATACAAAAAAAATTCAGAAAAGCCAACAAACGCAATAACCATATCAGTAAATATATGATGCATTCCATATCCTTAATCTCCACTTTTCAAATTAGAATAAGAATGCATCTTTCATTATCCATTTTCCAGAACCAAGATTATTCATTACCTTTCTTCATAGTTCCATTGCTTTGATTTCTTTTATAAAGCAAGATGAGGCATTTATGGAGTTTTTTTATTTGTTTTGTGAAAAACAAAATATTTGAAAAGACTCTCTGAATAACCAGGTTAAGAAAAATGGAGAATGAGACAGAACCTATTTGTTTTGTGTTTGGTCACCTAAACAATTGCTTTTTTGTAGGTAGCTCTACCTAATACATCTCCCTGTTCCTCAGTTGGGCTTTTGTTCCTAAGATAGCACTTAATGGATGGTCCAAGTGAAGGTGATAATTTCCTCTTTTTACATACTCTGAGTCCAGATCATTCTGTGCCCTATGGGTAAGACATGTCACATTTTAAAGGCTATGTTTTGTATTTAGGAGATTATATTTGAATGCTGAATTTTTATCTGAGCTGGGAGCTAACAATACATATAAAAATAGCACATTGGACTTGTTCTGAATTTAGAAAAAGCACATAATTGTGCTTCCATTTTCTGCTAGTATTATTCAAATTCATTGCTTTGAAGAGACAAAAGCACCACATTTTCAGTTGAAGTTTTCTAGTGCAGAAAATCCAAAGAATTCATCTTAAAGAATGAGTATCTATGATATATTCAGAATAAGCAATACAACCATTAGGTTAGTGGATAAAGCATTCTTTCAAAGACCATTTTGGAAAGGCTTCATTGTAAACTTCTGTATGGTTTTCTTCATAGTCCTAGACCACAGGCCTACACTTCCATGGTGCTATGCCCATGTGTTCTATCGTCCTTAAAATTATCTCCACATATTTAAAAATGCATCTGAATCCTGTGGGATTGTCCACTTTAAGTCTGTTGTGTCCATCAATATGATTATGTAGGGATGTTATTACTAAACCATACCCTGATACGGCTTTTGACTCCAACCTTTTAGATACTCTCTCCTAGAGCTTTCATTCTACATCTCTCATAAGACTCCTAACTTTTCTAACTGACCGTGCTCTGTTTCCTTAGACTATTATGCCTTTGTATGGATGTACTCCAAGGCTTTCTTCTAGTCCCTCTTTTCTTTTCTTTTCTAGTAATCTTATACAGTGAGCATCATGACAAATGTTTGTTCGCTGAGGAGTATAAAGCATGGGGAGTTAATTCAGAGGAGCTCTTTGAAAAAAAGAAATCTTGATAATCTGATCAAAGTATGAGTCTTTTCCCTAGGATTTTGAAAGGATTTATATATGAAGGGTGTAGACATGCCAATTGCTCTATCATTGAGAGAATAATCAGTCATTTAACACTGATTTGCAAAGGGCACAAAAAGCATCTCTCAATTAAGTCTCAGGAACTGGTTTGGAACTACTGCCTGGTACTTCTAGATGGATAGTTAATCGGGTACCTCCAACATGAATTAATTGGCTCCGAATCTTGAGGGAGGATGAATGCTGATGGAATAGTCACTCCTTTTTGCTGACTCATTAGAGCTGACTGAAATGTTTTAGCTGTTCTTTCACCCTTTTCCTTTCTGCCTACCTTCCAGAGTGATCCTGAGAGTAAAGTATGTTGTGAATTTGGAACCATTAGTATTATTAATGATTACCTTAGGACATTAGCAAACAAGTGGTTGCCTATTTGTTCTAAGGGGAAAAAATCTTCAACAATGTCATTTCTGAATCCAAGTCCCCTAGTTAAATGAAGGGAGATGTCCTGGTTAATGCTACTGCTTCACAGGAAGGCAATCTCAAGTCCAGGAGTTCAAGAGATCTCTTCTTCTATGCAGAAAAGGGAGATTGCAGGCATTGGGGGGGGGGAGATCTAGAAGTTTGACCTTCTAACCACAGAAATGACATTTCCTGGGCAGTGACAATGCTTTAATGTTATCTCACAGGAAACCTCAAATTCTGGCTATCAAGAGAATGGAAATACCCAGAGCAGTTTGATTCTTAGCATGTGGTCCTGGTGGTGCTTTAACAAGGAATTAAATCCACAATATGAAAGAACCAAAGGACCTGCACTTTACACTAGCTATTGCAATGAGTTAAGCACTTAACAAATACCATTACTTGATTAATTGATTATTTGGACGGTATCAATATGATAGGAAGAGGAGTGGTACCTATGAGTCAGTCAAGAAACATTTATAAAACTATTACTTGGCACTATGCTAAACATAGAGACACAAAGGCAAAAATGAAATAATCCCTGCCTTCTAGAAGCTTATATTGTGAGAGAGAGGTAACATGAATACATATAAGAATATACACAATATAAACATGTATACATCTGCATATGTGTATATTTCATATGTGTATATTGTGTGTTTATAACAAAATGGTCACATAAGAAAGGACACAGCCTGGGGAATCAGGAAAGTTTTCCCAATAGCAGATGGCACTGAGCTGAGTCCTGAAGGAGACTGAATTCCAAGAGATGGAGGGAAAGAGGGATTACATTCTAATGCAAGAACAGTCATTCCAATACAAGGGCACAGAGATGAGAGATGAGGTATTGCTTGTGTGAAAAAGCAATTAGTACCATGTGGCTATATCAAAGAATACAAGGAAGAGAATAGTATGTAAAAGACTGGGAAATTACAAAAGGGTCAAATTGTAAAGAGCGGCTTTAAATGCCAAAATGGCAGCAGTGGGGGAGTTGAAGACCTCAGAGGATCTCTGTGGGCTGATAGAAGAATATCATAGAGATAGGTAAATATATAGATGATAGATAGATAGAGAGGTAGGTAGATAGATAGATAGATAGATAGATAGATAGATAGATAGATAGATAGATAGATAGATAAATAGATAGATAGAGATATACAGACATATAGATATGTATATATATATATATATATATATATATATATATATTATTTCCTTGGTTATATCAGGGTATGTTGACTATCTAACAGCCCTAACATGTATTTACCTTCTGGACATAGCTAAACCACAAGATGGCAAAATTAATGTCTATAGGATGTCTGTAGGACCTGTGGGAAACAGATAATCATCAGAATGTCAAAGGCCTGCTCTACTGGCAAATCATAGTTCCATTTCTTTCCTAGTGGGATAGAAGTCTCAGGATGGCTCTTAGTATAGAAGAATATAGACTCATGTGGGAATTGGACACATTTTTCTTTGCTTTGTTTGTTTTTTTTACTCCATGTCAATGTTTTGGGTGGATTCTCTAAATCCGCATATCACACATTTTTTTTTGAGCTGCTTCAATTCTGCTTTGTTTATAGAGCACAGCACCTTCTCTGATAAAGGCACACCCTGCTGAACAATCCTGTGCCAGTGTCTCCCATGGCTCACAATCAATTCCAAAGTTCTTAAGAGATATCTTGAGCATGTCCTTGTGTCACTTCTGACCATCAATGTGAACGTTTGCCCTATGTGCGTTCTCTATAAAACATCAAATGAAGACGCATAGTAGGTGCTAGATAAGTGCTTGGGACAGCTAAGTGATGCAGTGGATAGAGCAACAGGCCTGGAATCAAAAAGAGCTGAGTCCAAATCCAGCCTCAGGCAATCGATCAGCTGTGTGATCTTGGGCAAATCACTTAACCTCGATTTGCCTCAGTGCTTCATCTATGAAATGTGGTCACACTAAAGAACAAAATGGCAGACCACTTCAGTATCTTTGCCAAGAAAAAAAATGGACAAAGTCCACAGGTTCATATAGAGATGGACATAATTAAACTATACAACAATAATATAAAAACAGCATAACAACATAAAAATGGTCATTCCCTTTTTCCCCTTACTCTCCTTCCTCTGAGACTCTGACAAATACATACATTTGTGATCCATCTCTCCCCACAAACAGACTATGAGGCTTCCAATGGCCAAAGAGGAATGAAATCCTTATTGACCAGGTTCTGAATTATAGTCTAGGGATTGACATTTGGAAAATATATAGTGCATTATCCAAATAGGAAAAAAACTTTAGAAAGTTCCCTAACTCATTCATAACATAAAATTTCTGTGGTGAACTAATTTATTTCTCCCTCTGTTCTTGACTCCCAGACCAACTATCTAACTGCTTGTTACAAGATATTGTCTCTAAGATACATTCAATTCCTGCTTCTGACCCAGTCTATACTGACTATATGAACATGAGAAATTTACATAAGCTCTGAATATCTCAGGCAACTCTCTAAAATTCTAAGTAATAAATAAATTGCCTTGCTCAGTGGAGGAAATTTTCCCACTGATGAAATCATATGTACAGACCACTGATGTACTTTTCCATTTATATCCTTAAAAAAAAAACTAAGACACGGAGAGGAAGTGAGTTACTTATAGTGATACAGTCAGTATGTGTCAGAGAAAGAATTCAGACACATCTGTGACAAATTATGCCAAAGAGTGAATAGCCAATGTGACCATAAACTAATTGGTAACATTAAGTCAACTGAAGGTTTAATACAATCAATACACACACACAAACATGGTGAGTGCTGTGCTTCTAGCTTTCTAGATGACTTCTCCAACTCAAAAGAAGTCACTAAGGTCACTTACTACCTATGTGCCCAGTGTGATTGAAAGAAACCATTTGTAGTTCTTTCCAACACTTTACAGGCTTGAAGATTATTTTGTGATTTATGTCATTTGGAGAGCTTAGCAGGATATCCCTGCTCCATAGGATCTCAGCTTACCTGAAGTTTGTGTTTAAAGAATAAATGTCTTCTATTTTCCCTATCCTTTTAGTACCACCCAAGCCGACCTAACCATTTCTGTGGTTTCCTAGCTGTTCTCAGCTAAACTGTCTACTATAATCAAGACTCTACTTCAAGGTAGTCTTGAATACATTTCTTCTACTTTCCATACATGAACCTGTCTTACTTCATCTACTCAAAGTATCATTTAATAATGATGATCTTTTGTCCAAAGATATGAAAATTAATTATCATGATATTTAAACAAAGGGGCATATTGAATAACACACACAGATGATTAATTGTGAATATTGTTACCATACTAGTCACATCTCTTTCAGTAAACTGGAAAATTGCATATAAATTTTGTGTAAATGTAATAATTACCAGAAATACATTGTTTGCTACTTTAAAAATCTTGCTGTGAATCCTAATAATAACAATGTAAATTTTTATAATGCTTCAAGTTTACATGTACAATACTCTTTACAAAATTTTAATCGTATTATAACATCTTTTTGTAAATTAATTTTTTTTTTCACTATCAGAGGAAAAGAACTATCAGACTATCTGAAAGTAAGGGATACATATTGTAAGGTTAGGCTATAGAGCTGGCTTGCAGAGGCTGATTCAGATATGGAACTGTCAGAGGATAACTTCCTGGAGTATCCATAACTGAGAATTGTGAGCATCCCAAATACAGCTGATGAAAGGGCGTGCAGAAAGCAGGTGTACATAATGCCAATAGGACCCCGAGGGACAATCTCCACTACCCTCTCACACCAGACTGCCCTTATTTGAGAGATCAGGAAAAGTGATAAGGCCCTTTATACCTTCCTATAACCAATCCACCTATGATCTCCACAGATCTATACTGTAATTTTTATAAAAACCACCCATAAAGATACTGAGACAACATCCCTAAAGATGATACTATATATGACTTTCTAATATATATATATATATATATATATATATATATATATACTTTTTAATTAATGCTTTTTTATTTTTTATGTTGCTCTCATTTCCCAACAGGAAGATCAGGTTGCATTTCCAAATTTCTCCCTGAATTGAGCTTTTTATTTTTTTCATACATTTTACCACTCTACTCCTCCTCCTCCTCCTCCTCCTCCTCCTCCTTCTCCTACTCCTTATCCTACTACTACTACTTACAACTATGACTTCTACTACCTCTAGGACTACTACTATTACTAATAATAATAATAACTAATATTTATATAGTGCTATGTTCCTGACGATGTTCTAATCACTTGATAATTTTTTATCTCAATTGAGCTTCACAACAATTCTGGGAGGTGGATGTTATTACTTTCCCCATTTTACAGATGGAGAAACTGAGGCAAGTAGAGATAAAATGACTTGCCAGAGTGATACAACTAGCAAGTCTCTGAGGCTAAATTAAAACTCAGGTCTTCCTGACTCCAGTCCTAGCACACTTTGCCACCTAGCTATCCCTGCTAGTGCTGTAAATCATGGAACTGGTTGTAAATTCTGGAACACTCCTATCTCCAAAAATTAACACTGTATGTCACTCAAAGGGCAATCATGAGGCACATGGTGACCTTGATTAGGTTGTACCATGGAATAGAAAAGGATCTGCAATGAAGAACTGAAGTAAAGGATGCCACCAGTAAATGTATGATTGAAAAAGGTGATGCATTGCTTGTGTAGCAAGAAAGAATGATAACCATGAGATGACCTGGGTATTCCTTAATTTACAGTAGAAAATGGCAGGACGTTCACAGACTGGGGAGGCATGGACAAAGAGTAATCTACATCATTAGGAGTGAGATCCATATTGAAAAGATCACAAATCTATCCAAGTTGCCAAATCACTTCTCATACCTATAAAGAACCTTCCCTTTTAGCAAAGAAGGGACATAATTAACCAAAACCTACCAACTGGCCATCTATAATATAGTATGCCTTGTTCTCTGCTAATAAACTACCACCTGTTTACCAAGGCCTTCCTATACATCTTTAATTTAATCACTACAGAGGGGTAGAGACAAATTGTATAGCAATATAATGGGTGGTCCAAAGGCATAGTTTTATTTTGAGGTTTCCATTCTTTCTTTCTTGTGAAAAATAAATAGTTGCTTTCTCTCCAAGACATTTAGCAAATAACAAAATTGAGTGAAAGCATTGCAGAAATAGTTGTAGTGGAATATGTACAATAGAGTATTCTGCTTAGAGGCAGGAGATCCAGTTTCAGATACTGCCTTGGGGATTTACTATCTGTCCAATCATAAGCTAGCCACCTGACCTCATATATGTGTGTATACATATATGTGTATGTGTGTGTGTGTATGGAAAACAGTGAAAGCACTACCTACTTCTTGGATTGTAGAGAGTAATGTACTTTGCAAATATTAAAGTACTGTATGAATGCAAGTTTTTATTAATTGATATGAATCTCCTTACTTCCTTTTACTAGCTCTTCAGACCCTCAATCTCCTCTTCTCCATCTTTTCTAGTGTACCTATCAGATATTCCCCAATACAATAGGTGGCTTTAGTGTGATATTTTCATTTTTGCTTTAGTCCACAGGTTAGGGAAGATAACCTAAGGAAAAGGGTTGAAAATGTGTTTCAAATTTGTGGAGAAAAAAGTGATGTCTATTGCAATTTTTTTATTTGGAATGTAGAGGACTTAAAAACATGTACACCTTGTTAAAATGAAGTTACAAGTCAATATTTATTACTAGGGTCCATGAATTTTAAAAATATTTTAATAGCTATATTTCAACTTAATTGATTTTCCTGTTAATTCTCTATGCATTTAAAATATTCTGAAAAAAAAGATGTGTAGGCTTCATTAGAAAATCAAAGGTGTTCATGACATAGAAAAGAATTTCTGGAATACACAAAAATTATATAATCATAGAAAAATCATATAGATATTAATTTAAAAACTATTAGATAATCTTGCCTATTCTTTCCTAAAAATATTTTAAATTTAAAAATGTAGAACACCAACCACGAAAATGTGAGTCAGTTTCACATGGTATACAGAAATGTAGACTTGAAAAGGAAGATAGAGGCTTGAGTCCTTCTTTTTATATCTATTAGCTTCTTTGTAAGAGGCAGCAATATGTAGCAGATGTAGGGCCAGTCTTGAGGTAAGGAAATTCTGTGTTCAAATACTGTCTCTGACATAAACTGTCTACTTAACCAGGGATGGTTTACTTAACTTCTGAGTGCAACAAGCCATTCTCTGAAACTGTAAGTTACAGATGAATGGACCATCTGCAGCCATAAATAGCTTCATAATAGGAGTTACCAACACTGATGAGGGGAGTCCCATCCCCAAGAAAAACAACAGATTTTTAGCAACTGACCAATAGCCTACGTTATGTCCTTGTACTCTGGTTGTTATTTCAGAGGTGCATAAAATTAATCTCTGGTTGTACTTTAAAGATTTCCTATGCCCAAAATGTTTTTAATACCGTATGTCAGAGTTTTCAAACTCATAGTATGCAGGACACAAACCATTTGCAAAATTTGTAATGCCACAACCAGATTAAAATGTAATTGGGAAGTATTTAACAAAATAAGTAAAAAATACAACATACATAATGTTAATTTCTGGTTCTCTCTTTATAAACATGTATATGTACATATACACACACATACATACTCATATATATATATGTATATAAATATACACATGCATAAACATATGCAAAGAGAGAGAAAGAGTGAGAGTGAGAACGAGAGAGAGAGAAGCAATTGGGGTTAAGTGACTTGCCCAGGGTCACACAGCTAGTAAATGTCAAATGATTGAGGTCAGATTTGAACTTAGGCACTCTGGACTCCAGGACACCAGTGCTCTATTCATTACACTTCCTAACTGCTATATGTATATGTATATGTATGTGTGCATGTGCATATGTATATGCACATGTATATGTATTGTATTCTATGTATATATTGCTTTATATGTATATGTACACATATATGTATAAACCACAGAGTTCAATTTGAATTTTGATTTGATACCATTTCTACTTGTATGTTATTGTGCAATGAACATGGGACTTGAGAGACCTAAATTCAAGTCCCAAACCTTACACTAATTAGCTGTGTGACACTGGGCAAGTCACTTAATCACTCTTGGCTTAGCTGAGCTTTCTTATCTGCCAAATAAAGTCTGGTATGAATGGTCTCCCCATTCACTGTCAGGTCAAACGTTACATGAGCTTGTGGTATACTTGAAATGAAGACATTGATTATGCTCTCTTGTTCAAAGAGTTCTATTGTTCAAGATGTTAGTTTGATTCATCCTCAGATCCTTAAAGGTCATCCCACAATCTACAAGGACTTGACAAACAATAAACCTTTGTAGATGAATATCACACTTAAAGACGTTACACCATTTCCCTTCTCCGGCAATCTGCACACATTTTAGTTCGTGCCATGTCATTTAAGATGTGTGCGCATTGAATTATTCATAGATTCCAGCCATCCATAAATAGTTCAAAATGATCTTCCTTCTTAGGATTCCTTATACTATTAACGAGCTATTTCAGTTTCGGATCAGGTATTCACTCTCCAAATGGAAAACAAAGACTAGATTTAAATGTATTGCTTATGCTGTATCTCATAACATAATGGGACAACGGAAAGTAGGGAATAAACACTAATTATCAGCATACTGATTCAGATGGTTTAATATTTTTTTTCTTTTTTTTTTGTTCCATGTTACTTCTTTGCTCACTTCTAGAAAAATAAGCAAAAATTGCAAAAGGAGAGAATTTTATGCTTCAAGCACACTTTGTCATTTTCCTGAAGACTCATATGTTTTACTCATGATCTCATCAACTACAATGTATTTTATTATCGTCTCTATGAAGGTGATTCTCATATTTATATATCCAGTACTAATCTGAACTAATCTTATATCACCACTTGTGTTTTGGACATGTCAAGGTAGATGTCTTACAGATATCTCAAACACATGTCTGAAAGGGAATTTATTATGTTTCCCCTAAAACCCTGTTCTCTTTCCAATTTTCCTATTTCTATTGAGAGTGCCACCATCTTTTTAGTTATCTAGGCTAGAAATATTGGCATTATCTTTAAATTCTCACTCAGTCACTCCATATACTCGAGTGTTGACAAGTCTTGGTGTCTCTATCTTCACAATACCTCTGGTGAACATCCATTTGTCTCCATTCATACAGCCTTCACACTGGTGCAAGATCTCATCATCTTATTCCTAGTATATTTCATAGCTTTTGGGTTTGGTTGCCTTGCCTCAAATCTCTCCCCACTCTGGACCATCTTTTATTCAGCTGCTGAAATAATTTTCCTAATGCTCAAGTCTGGCCATATCACCTTCATATTCAGTAAACTCTAGTAACTCTCTGTTACCTACAGGGGCAAATGTAAAATCAGTTTGGCTTCTAAACCTTTTCATAATCTTACTTCTGTCTATCTTTCCAGTTTTTTTACTCTACTCTCCTCCACATAGTCTGAAATCCAGCAACACTGGCTTTCTTGCTTTGCTTTACTTACCTTCATTGCCTAATTCTGTGCCTTTTTACTAGTTGTCCTGAATAGAATATTCTCCCCTTCTAAGTTCTGCCTCTTGGCTTACTTCAAGACTCAATTCAAATTCCTCTTTCTGAAAGAAACTTTCCCAATCACATAGCCCCATCCCCACTGCACTTATGGTATTGTACTTCTGAAATTACTTTCTCTTTACACTATGTGTATATTTTTGCTATGTTGCCTTTCCCATTGGTCTATGAGCTCCTTGAGAGCAGGGACCATGTTTTTTTGTTTATTTGTTTGTTTTGCTTTTTTGCCATGGTTTTGTTTTGGTTTTGGTTTTTACTACATCAAAAGGACGTGCTTGGAAGCTATGGAAACATTTCAGGCAGCAAATAATAAGGACGTGAACAAAGGTACATATCATGTGTGTAGAGAGATGCTATGGAGATGAAATCACGATTTGGGAAATGACTAGATATTTGTAATGAGTGAGAAAAGAATTGAGGATAATCTGAGGTCATAAACCTAGTGACTGGAAGGGTAGCGGTATATTGAAAAGAAATAGGGAAATTTGGAAGAACGATGGGTTTGAAAAAAATATGATGAATTATATCTTAAACACACAGATTTTTAGAGGCCTATAGAATATAAAAATTGAAATGTCCTATCACATGAGAATTACTAAGATTGTACTTGTAGCTCTGAGATTCATCTGTATTCGATATTTAAATTAGTTTTTATAACTATATTACAGTGAAAAATAAACAAAAAATGGTATATTTTGTGAAGCATAATGATAGTCAATTCTACCTCACAAATATCTGTTAATGGTAAGTTCGTATATACCAAGCATAACAGAGACAAAGTATTGGACAAAGACTATAATGAATAATTGTGAAAAAGACACAGTTGTGTGTTAAACAATAGTATAGTTGGATGGACTTGAAATTGGATGAGCAGTCAAATCAAAAAAAAAAAAAAACAAATCATCAACTGATCACTACATAAGTGAGGGGAAAATATCCCTGGGATACTATGGAACAGTCCTTGGTCTTGAATTGGCTGTTTTTCCTAATTAACTGAATAGTGCCATAGATGATATGGAAGAACCAAGATCCTAAAACCTCAACCCAGCCAGGTGAAGATAGCTTTTCCTCAAAATGTATTTAAACTGTCCTTGAGATTTAATTGGATTCAGGAACCAAGGCTCCAGCCTTTAGCATAGTATCTTGGTCACCTGGGTTAAAAATCAGCCAGGATAGAAGAATCTGGAGCTCTTTTCTGAGGCTTCAGTTCTGAACTATATCACCAACAGTAGCACAGTAATTTTTGCTAATTGGAAGCAACTCTTTCCTAAATGAACATCTTTTCCACTTCCCTGAATTTTCTTCATTTTTTAAGGCCAAAGTAAACCTCCTTTTGTTAATACTTAGATGGATTGTGAATGAGTCTCCTTTCATTTGACTTCTTAATATGAAATAACCAGCCAGCCTAGTCAAATAAGGACTAGCCTAGTCAGTTCAGGCTTACAACAGACAGCATGTGAATAAAAATTGCAGATGACATAAATCTAGGCAAGTGTAAGGGTTATGGGATTTAAAGATCTTCCATGCCCCATTGTACTTGCTGACATAGCAGGAAGGGGCGGAGCAAGAGGAAGCGGAAGCCAAGCTAGAGTTCCTGTGGTGGCTAGCAGTGGCTGCGACGGCAATGGCGGCAGCAGCAGCAGAGGCAGCAGCAGCATGAAGCCCTTTTTCAGTCAGCCAGAATTTCTGCTAAGGACTCCTGCTGAGGACTGCCAGGGGCTGGAGCTGCTGGGAGCACACTTCCTGGGTGATGGGTAGTTGCTGTGATTGGGGAGAGGAGGACCTTTGCCTGAGGTAGCCTGTTCTATTTTAAAGGCTTGAGAATGTGGGTGCTTTCTACTTTATCTACCTGTGCCAATTTCATAACTACTCTGATGGCTTTCACTTTCTGGTTTGGGGACTCAGTCTTTTGGTATTTTAATAAATTTTCTAGCTTATTCCCCCATATAGCAAGCCTGATATATTTTGTGATGGATAATTACATCAGCATATCTGTAATTTCCATAGGCATTGTGAATATTGCATTGCTGATACAGCAAGATAGATAATACATTGAATTACAATTAGAATTTCAAAATTCCTGTCAGCCAGCCTGTATTAAAAGCCTGTTCTAGGGCAGGTAATTTGCCAAGCATTGGTCATACCAAAAGGAAGAAAGAGAAAAAAATCCCTGTCCGCAAAAAGCTTAAATTCTATTCAGGGATGGAAAGGGAAGGAAAAAATGAAAATTTCAGATATACAGGAGAATCTAGTAGTTTAAAAGTTAATAGAAACATGTTATACTACTAGTGGAGATAATTATATGAGGATTAAAAAGAAGCTATCTTTACAAGCACAAGGTACATGGCAAGATAGTTTATGTTTTAGGAAATTTCGAATTCAATGTGAATAAATAGCAGAAAACTGCAACCAAAAACACTAATGAGCCCATAGGCTACATTAAGAGAGAAGTAAAGAAAACTGTGATAATTCCACTTCACCCTTAACTCCTCAGGACTCTTCTGGAATGTTATCTTTAGTTCAAGATGCCACATATCAAAAATGGCATTGATTGATAATATGGAAAGCATCCAGAAAAGAATGATTAAGATGAAGTATTTCAAAATTATACCTCAATGAAGAAAAGACTAGAAAATATTCCCTAACAAGTTGAGATGAAGTAACATGAGACTGAAGAAGCAGCAATATAGCAGGACCTATTTTGAAGCGCTATATTTGAAGAATTTTCTTTTGGAGAAAAGGAATCCAATTCAATTTGCTCCAGATGGCAAAAAATGAAGGGAGTTATCAGAAAAGTAGTTTAAGGTACAATGAAAGGATAAATTTCTTAATAATTATCATCATAGAAGTGAAATAAGTGCAAAATGCTCCAAATGGAGCAACTTAAACCTTGATGTAGGTCTTCAAAAGAAGGCTAGAGAATTACTTACTTAGGGTTATTATAGAATATATTTGTGATCTGGTACATATTGCATGACCTTAGAGGTCCTTTCCAAATTTGAGTTTCTGTGGGTGTTTGAAGTATGTTATTGAAATTATGTTTACACTGATAAGAAGGAAATCCCTATATACACCAAAATAATTGTAGCTGAACTTTTTATGATTGCAAAGAATTTGAAGCAAATTAGGTGCTGAATGATTGAGGAATGGCTAAACAAATTGTGATATAGTGATATAATGGTATACCATTGCATTGTGATAAGAAATGCTAAATGTGATGAATATGGGGCAACATGGAAGATCTACATCAACAGAGGCAGAGGCAAGTATGCAAAGCCAAGAAATAAATACACACACAAAGACCACAGCAGTGTAAATGGAAAGAACAACCATATACTTTTTCTTAAATCTTCAATAAACCAAAAGTGAATATACCAAAAGTATGAAGATTAAACATGAATGGAATAAAAATATACAAGATGATATAGCCTAATCTAATCCTTCAGGGAAGTGGGGTGATTCATATTGTACATATTTTTTCTTTTTTTTTCCTTTTTTTTTTGAAGGGCAATTGGGGTTAAGTTACTTGCCCAAGGTCACACGACTAGTTTTTGTGTTAAGTGTCTGAGGCTGGATTTGAACTCACGTCCTCCAGACTTGAGGGCCAGTGCTCTACTCACTGCGCCACCTAGCCTCCCCAATATTTTTTTCTTTTTCAATGAATTAGTCAATTGTGTTGATTTATTCCACTTTATTTTCTTTTAGTTGTTGCTTTTGTTCTTAAAATGCTATTTGTTTTATGGGAAGGCTGTCTTGGAGGATTAAGGAGAGGCATTGTGGGAAAAAATATAACGACATTAAAAAATACAACAATAACTTATAAAATAAAAAATAGCTAGTTTTCAAGTCAATTGGCCTCCTATTTGTGAATGCATAAATAAATGTGCAAAACAATGATACTTAAAATGTGAAGTGTCAATTGTGCAAAATATTAACAAATTAACAGTAATACAGGATTTCAGTTATAGCTACTGCAACATAACTAATAGTTTTTCTAATTTGGTTTCCCTTCAATGCATTTACTACTTTGCATTCATGTTTTTCAATGCAACATTTGAAAATATCAATGTTGATGTTGACTTATTTTGTAATTTAAACATATTTCAAGGAGCTGTTGATTACATATAAGCCAACAGGACTGTAGATTTAGATCTGGAAGGGACTTTAGAGGTCATCTAGTCAAATTTGCCTTCTCACTGCATTAAAAGAGAGTCAGGAATTTATAGTTGGGCCTAACATAAAATAATATATAATTAATACTAATTGGTCTTCCCATGATAAAGCAAGTATTATACTTTTCATGTCACTCTACTATTTTTTTTCAATGCACTTCAACTTAATTTAATTCTACTGTATTTGATATGAGAAAAGTGTGCTAGTATTTCTTAAAGCTTGAATTTCCTTAAAATATCTTTGCAGAATCTAAAATTACACTTATTTTGCCAAGGTATTTGAGATCATTTACATAATGTCACGTAACATATCCCTGAAATATTATTAAATCACAAAATATTTAAATTTCTTCAAATTCTTGAAGTTATCACTTTTAAAAGAAATCATATATCTGTGTACATATATATGTATATATATAAGTATCCATATGCCATTTTCTTCATGTATATCAATAAATATAGAGACCTAAATATATATAGATTAATTGACTGATTGATTGATTTATTCAATTGTCTAATAATTCAAATTATTCAATTTAAGTTATACTTAAACCCCTTCTAGAATGTATGTTATATACGGCATTAGATTGCATGATAATTATCTACAATTATCTTTTCCCCCATCTAAGTTCTAGTCCTACATTGACAATTATCTAGTGAACAATTCTGTGGAAAACTGAAAAAAAAAAATGATTCCCCTTACTTTCTACCCCTATAGCCAAATGACTTACAGTCAGAGCAGAGGCAAGTAAAGTTTTGAGGAGACTAATATGTTAGTCAAAATGGTTGGCAATGAACACCTACATTAGGGTGGTGTCAGGAGGAAAAGGAAAAAGAGAATGGGTGCAAGAGATGGAATCCATTAGTGTCAACTCTTGCATGAAGCCTCCTTTCACCATGGTTCTCCCCCCTTTCTGAACTTCTACAGCACTGGTGACAACAATGATGATGATGATGATTACAATGATGATGACAATAAGAATGATCAGAGAGATCAGCTGGTGAACAAGCTTTTCACCATGTGTCATTTACTATATGCCAATGTAAACATTTGGGATACAAAGGCAAAACCTATTCTCTGTGTCAAGGAGTTCACATTCTGGTGTGACATACAACATGTGACAACATACAAACAACTACACACATTCATGATATATACAGAGTAAATAGGACATAACTTTATAAGGAAGGCACTAACAAATCTGCTTTCTGCGGAAGATGAAATTTGAGGTGTCTTGAAGTAATCTAGGGAAACTAGGAGATAAAGATTAGGAAGGAGAGCCTTCCAGATATTCAGAGAGGGGAGTGAAAAGACACAGCTTTGAGAGATAGAGTATCACACTTGAGGAACAAGAAGAAGGCTGACAGTTACATAGCACCTTAAAGTTTACAAAATGCTTTACGTATATTATCTCATTTGATGCTCATACTAGTTCTTTGAAGCAGGTGCTATTATCCTCATTTTACAGGTGAAGAATCTGAGGCTGAGAAAGGTGAAGAACCTTGCCCAGAGGTGCAAAGCTAGTTAGTATCTGTGACAAGATTTGAACCTAAGCTTTCCTGACTCCAAATCCAGCATTCAAAACACTATCTCACCTAACTGCCTATTAGCTTATAACACAATTTAGCAATTAATTACATAACAGTTAACATTTACAGGTGATTTGATTTTTTTAAAAATGCTATAAATATGTATCAAAGTTTTGGGGAAAACCTCTCTCTCCCCTCAAATGAATTAACATATATGTAGTGAGATTTTAGGGAGACAAATTTCTCTAAGAGCAGAGAGTAGAAATTCTCTGGGACTAGATTGAGTGAGTTTCTGGAGAATATGATACCAAACAGACAACATTCTTGTTGTTTTATTTTTGCTGTTGCTGCTGCTGCTGTTATAGATTTTCCATCCTGGGATAGACTAGATATTCTAGAAAAACTGGATAGGCAGTCCAACCTAACCTTGGGAATGCCTAGAGTAAGTAATTTGTTAAGGGTCACATAGCCAGTGGGTATCACAAGTGAAATTTGAACTTTTGTCTTCCTGACTCCAAAATCAATTCTATTACCTCATCCCCAATAAATAATACAGTTCTTATATCATTATTTATGTAAATGAACAGGGACTTGAAATGGAAAATGAATGTGTACAATAATTGGACTAAGGGAAACTCTGTGGCTTATGGGCCATCACTAGAAATAGTGATCAGGTTTTAGGAATTTGCTGCCATGGCTAGAAAAAGTGCCATGTTCCATACATAGATTTCTACTTAAGACTGATAATTATTTGCATGAATTAATTTGCCAGCCACTGATGAAAAATTAGCACATAATCAATGGATGTCTCACCAATTATTCTTCTCTTATTCATTATTAGCCTGTGATATGGGGTTATATAAGGCTTCTGTTTGATTATCCATTTGATTATACAACATAGCAGAGAACTCATATGCCATCTTGTCCTAAGCTATAAAAATTTAAATCATGATCTTTATTTGTCATATTAATGTCCCAATTAAGAGCATGCAGTATGCTGTGGCTCCCACCTGATTTACCTTCACTGGCAACCCAGTAGACAATATCCCTGATTAGATTTCCCTACTTAATAAGATTGTTCATAAACCTATGATTTAAAATGGTTACACTACTATTAATTATGCTAGATAAAATCTTTCTTGGTAGTTACTAGTGTGGCCCTCAATTCATCAAAATATTGTAGCCCTTGGAGTGTAACCTGTAACATAATCTTCTTAGCTGGCACGAAACTGACTTTTTTCCTCTGGTGTTAATTACAAACTATTAAAGATGTGACATTTTCCAAGGTGTCTAGACCTTTCATATGGTTTTTGATAGCCCTTCTAAGTTAATTGATTAAAAACTCTCATTTGTCTATATGACTCCTTGTCATTGTAAAATGCTTCACATTATTAGTCAATGGAGTAGTCTTAACAAAGCTGAAAGCTTAATCCGAGTAATGAGCAACATTAATCAAAGTCCAACAGGGATAGTCAAGTCTCAGACAATGTGACCATTTACAAAGTTTGCTTAATGAGTGTTTCAAGTGAACGCGGATAATTGTATTCTTAGGTGTGACATCACTATTCATGAGCAACCACCAGAAACATTAAACTCTAGAAAAAAAGGCCATTGCTGCAAGTCTTCCATAATTGCTTGTTTAAAAGGGGAAAAAAATCTTCAATGACAATGGTCAGAAATGGAATATATTTGCATAAAATGGCATTTTAGTACCCAGTGGTTTTCTGAGGAATGCTTCACTTGTCAAAAATGCAGTAGGATAGCATATGTTTATACTACTGTCTCCAGGAGCCTGCAGGGCTTCTATACCTGAGATGCTGATTCTTGCATTCCTTCTGATTTCTACTGAATAAGGAGAAGGAAAAAACCAGAGTTAACCCTAATCTGGAGTCATGAACTAACCAAGAACCTGTATGGGACTCATAGGATGTCAGTCAGATAAGATCTTATAACTCATGTAGGTCAACACACATACTTTATAAATGAGAAAAATAACAAAAATGGGAAATGCTGTGTCTAAAATCACACAGTGATTTGGTGACAAAGAACTCACTAAGCATCCAGGTCTCCTATTTTCCACTCTTATGCTCAACCACACTCATAAGTAGGGTCCTATTATGATATCCCAACATACACTGTGATCCCCACTACAGCCCAATTACTGGACATAGATCTAGATTGAGAAATGAACCCCTAAAATATAGCAATGGGTGGGTGTAAGAAGAATTTACCTGGGTTAGAATAGGAAAGCCAACCTGAAGAAGAAAGGGCTGAATTCAATGATTAGACACAAGACACAGAGACTTTGTTTTTGACATTTGCCATAGTGCTAACAGGACATCCAGCTCTCAGAAATAAAAGCAATGACAGGGAAGAGAAGTGTTGTTCCTTTGTCTTCCTCAGGCTCTTATCCAACTCCACAACCCAAGGCCCCTGGGGCTAATTCAGGAAGCTGATTTTATAGTGAAGAAAGTCATTTGACTATTGAAAATGTTTGGGAGTGGTCTGGGAAAAGATGCTTCCAAATAATTTCTTAATTTAAAATGAAGATTCTCAAATAGAGATATCTAGATATAAATGTAGACATATATGAGGATGAAAAAAGCATTGGATTTGAAGTCAGAAATCCTAGGTCCAAGTTCAGTCTATACTTTTTATATGTCCTTGTGATAGAGTGCTAACAGAACTGCCCCCAGACCCAATATCCAAACTTCACTACAGGCCCACCATACCTACCTACCTCCCCACAATACTCCCTCCCATCAATGTCCTCAATTATACCTCACTGCTCACTAGAACAAGTGCATCCCTGAACCCTTAGTTCCCACAAAAACAGCAGGCATGGCCATGTGACAGAAACCCAGCACTCCCTCTAGACCCTTTCCTGGGAGAACAGGTGTGTAATCATAATTGCATCATCCACTTAGCCCAAGACAAGACCATAATAATAAGAGTCCATCCTGACCAGACAAGACCACAATAGTTAGCCCACCAGAAGACAGTACCACCAGACTGCAGAGTAGGACACTTGTCCACCTAACCATAGAAAGGGCCCACCCTATGTTACTATGTTAGTTATATAACTATGCATAGTATGCATCCAAGTTCCTAATATAAATAACAGAGACTAACTATATCCCACAGAAGCCTATTCCATTTTAAGACAGTCCTAAATGCTGGAAAGTATTTCCTTATATCAATGATGAAATCTCTATAACTTCTATTCTTAACTACTGACAAATTGGCCAGAAACACTGAGGGTCTTCCACCCTCAAATAGATTCTTTTGTGAAGTTAAACTAGGCCATATTCTGCCTCAAATCTTACCTGGTCTTTAGTCACTAAATGGGATTAAAAGCATAACATACAGCTTTATCCTCTGGAACCAGAGGATACAGGTTCAAATGCTACCTTTAATGATTATTCTTTGTGTAACTCACTTAACCTCTCTAGGCGTAAGTTTCCTCATATATAAAATGAGGGGTTTTAATGAGATGGCTTCTCAGGTCTTTTCCCTCTATGTAACTCTATGGAGAAGTGATGTTTGAATTGAGTCTTGAAAAAATTCATTCCAATAAGGAGAAATAAGAGGAACCAGGATATCTCCAATGTTGGGCATGGGGTAAGTAAATGAAGAGAAGGTGAAGAGCCTTCCAATGTGTGAGAAATGGAAGACAGTTCATATTGGATGCAAAGATAGGTTAGATCACATCACCATCCTTGAAAATTAAGCCACACAGAGTTTGGATTGCATTGGCAAAACCATAGGAGTCTATTAAAAGCAGTAATACAATCAGATTTTCCCTCCACATTATATAAAGTTACATCAAAAGTAATAAGCATTCCCTACTCAAGATATGAGACAACTGATATAAATTATAGAGAATCAATTGGCATTTGCTTTTTTTTTATCATATTCTGAAATTAACTTTCCTTTTCAAAGGAATCTTTTCAAAATCAACAGGCGAAAAAGGAAAAATGGCTAGAATTTTAAAATTGACAAGAAAAATATCATTTAAAAAAGACATGAAACCACCCCTTTGAGTCCACAATTTATAGAATAGCATCTCAGCAATTCAGAAATGAACTATCAGAGCAGTTAGGTGGTGCAGTGAATAAAGCACTGGCCCTGGAGTCAGGAGGACCTGAATTCAAAAATCAAACTCACCCATTTGACACACTTACTAGATGTGTGACCTTGGGCAAGTCATGACCCCAATTTCCTTGCCTTTCCCCTCAATTTTTTAAATTAAAAAATAAACAAACTATCTCTGAAGAAAAAATACACTAGTAAAGCCTAGCTCATTTATACAGTGTTTTCCATCGACAAGATTAAAGACTTCACCATATCATTACACAATAGAAAAGAGACAATGTACACAAAGCAGGAGATAGAAAAATAACTGCAAAACCAATCAGAATTCAGGATAAGAGATCTAATCAAAATGCCCAACATAGATACTTTGGACCAGAATACATATGCAATCACAAACAAGTTGGTAATTGAAGGTTAAAAATATTTGTCACCCAGCATTCAGGTGCTTATTTGAAAGATGTGACCTGCAATACATACATGAAAATGTTTATGAATTAGATAAATGCCCAAATCATACAATCCCAGAAAAAATTCATCCATAATTTGCCAACTTCACATTCCATTTTAAGGCACTGCTACAAGTCCTATTCACTTTGGAATACTTAGCACCCTCGAAGTGGGAGGGAGGGGGGAAAGGGAGGATGGAAGAAAGGTCTCCATTACTTAGCATCTTAGAATCTGCAAATATTCCTTCTGCCTTCAAATTCTGAAGTACATAATAATACATCCAATCAACCAATGACATTACTTTCAAAATTATCATAATTGACAGCCTGAACTGGCAAGTCAAAAACAGTAACAAGGACACACACTCCTCAGCCTTTCCCCTCGAGCTCCTGTCCCTTCCATTAGAGCAAAAATATTGCACAGGCTGAAGACATTCCAGAAAAATTCTGCTAACCCATCATGAAATCATTTGTAATTATCTAAATAAGATATCAGGACTGAGGCTACTATTGTCCAGGTTGAAAAAGCAAATGATGTTTCTTTTTGACATTCTGAACAAGCCTTCAGTTATGACTTTGAAGAGGATGTTCAGAACTCACTTCAAACACACAACTGCCTTTATATTAAACCATAACACAGGGTAAGGTGGGGGGTGACAGAAGGGGGAAGGTTTCAGCATATAAATCTCTGCCACTATAGACCAACCTTTCCTAAAAGACTTTTTTTTTCAAAATATTCACATCTTGCTAAGTTTAAGAGTAGAATAATAATAAATAATAATAAAATAATAGATTTAGAGTCAGCTGAGATCTTAGAAGTAGTCAAGCCCACCTTTTCATTTTTCAGATGAGAACACTGAAATCCTGAAAAGTTATATGACTTGCCCAGGGTCACATAGCTAGTAAATGTCTGTGGAAGGATTTGTACCTAATTTTTCCTGATTCCAAATCCAGTACTATAAACACTATAACAAACTATCAAGAGTGTGAAGACAAGAGTGGTTATCCATTAAAGAGAGATCCGAATTGTCAAAAGAATACTTTCCCAACATTCTGAACATGACTCTATTCACCATTTGGGCCGTCATGGGTACAAAACTAAAGAAAAAAATAGACATGTGATACGAGATACCACCATACACAATCCAATGACACATAGCATTGTCAAATTTTACAACTGGAAGGGATTGCATCACTTCTGTAGCTCACATAAGCTCAGAGAAACCTTATCCCAATGTACATCCTCATAAAGAGTTTGATTCTCCAAAGTTACATTTCCCACCTCAAGGTTCTAGGAATACCCCCTGACAAGTCTGTAGCAGCAAGCACCCCAAGGGTCCTCAGGGTGGCTGCCAACACAGGTTCTTAGATCTTCTTTGTTAAAGGAAAGCAACTCAAAATGGGTTAACAAACTTACTTTAATCAGTCAAGTATGTATCATTTACCTAGTTCAGGGGGAAAAGGTCAGCACCCAGAACTTCAGAGTATACAGACAGAATTATCAAGACAGAGAAACAGATCAAGGTTTCCAAACTGTCCAACCATTACATCCATACCAAATCAACATCTGGGTTTTTCAAAGCCGAGGGGGTCTCTCAGCAACAGCTTCCCACAGTCTCATCTGATCAAATCACAGAACACTTCTCAAAGTGAGCCCCAAAACAAAGCCTCAAATCAGGGTTTATATAGCCTTCTCCTGGTTCAGAGAATGTAAAAACCTTCTGGACCCTCTGGCCAATCAA
Organism: Petaurus breviceps papuanus; assembly: GCF_028583685.1. Lineage (NCBI taxonomy): Eukaryota > Metazoa > Chordata > Mammalia > Diprotodontia > Petauridae > Petaurus > Petaurus breviceps. Next base: position 4,393,730 of record NW_027185761.1, on the reverse strand, counting down.
AAAGTATCTACTGAAAAACAAGCCTCCCACCCCAGGCTCCAGTTGCACTTAGCCTAGGGGCAGGGAAGATCTTAAAAATTTACATTCCCATTACAAAGTCAGAGGTGTTTTTCTAACATTATTATCTCAAGCCCCATTCCAAGTTATGTTTCTCCCCAAAATCATCAAGTGAGAATCACTTTAGACAGCCTTAAGTAGTTTTAGAAAGGGGTAGTTACCAAGTTGGTACAGCAGTTATAGCTGATTAAAAATATGCCTTCATCAAAGTCTGTGACACACTCCGTCATAAGTACATAGAGATCCCTAGGGAAAGTGGGCTCAGGCTTAGAGAATCCATGTGGCAAAGAGGTAGGTCAAGGGTCCTAGTTATAGGAAGTGTCTATTTAGTGCATGCTCAAAAACTCCCCCCAGGTAACATGTAGGCTTTTTTTGCAGTTTCTTATAAAGCCACCAATGCACTTTGTCCATCACTCCCTATGTATGTAGGCATTATCATATTATTATGGGAGGAAAAAAAAAACCTACTAGGAGACCAATGAAAAGATGGAAAATTCAAAAATTCTTTGAAACTCAGTCTTGACTGTAAGCTCTCCAGTGAAAGGGGTGGGGGCTGGGGGGCTGGGGAGAGGAAACCTGGGTAAGGCTTTTTCTCCCCCAAGTGGTTCCTTCTCAAGAGGTTCAATTAAAAAGGCAAGCTTACTCCAGTTTCTGGAACTCAATCCCTTCTCAACTCAATTAATAATTCATAGAAAATTCCTAGGGTGTTTTCATGTCTCCAATTTTTATACTCTTGCGCAATATCATTCTAGTTTGAAGGCCTTTTAGCACTTAGTCCAAGTCATATGACTCATTCTCAGTTGAAGTATCAACATTATAATGGGACAGGGTGGTTTTGGTCCCACCCTTACACATAAAACCTGTATTTTACAAATGATATCCAGATGAGAACTGACCCGAGCAACATTCTGGACAACTGTTCAGTGCTTACCACATGCCAGGTATTGTAATAAGCCCTGATGATACAAAAAGAAAAAGTAAAAAATAAAAGCTCCTTCCTTAAAGGGACTTCCATTCTAATGGAGGAGACGGCATGTATATGAATGAGAACAAACAAAATATATGAAGGTATTCTTTGGAGAGAAGGCACTGGTATCTTGGAGGACCAGGAAAAGCCTTTTCAGAAGTTACTGCTTGAGCTGGGTCTCAAAGGGAAAGTCACATTTTTTTAAATGTCATATTTTAGGAAGCACATTGAAAAGTTGGGGCATTTTTAGAAGTAAGCTTAGGTTGTCTAGGTGATTAGAGACCATGCTATGTGATCATTTGTCCACCAAAAGAGAGTTATATCTCACTTAGAAAAGGCTTAAAGACACATTAAAGCTGTGATGCGATTTGAAGAATTGTCTTGAAAAAGCAATATCAGATGAAGAGGGAAAGAATTACAAGCATGAGGAACTGGAGAAAATGCACAGTGTTAGGAGATGGTGTGTCATGTGAGGGACAGCAAGCAGGCCAGGTTTCCTTAGCTGATTTCCAGGGACATTTGCTACCCAGTATCTATGCTTATTTGATACTTCTAGTCATTTGTGACCTTCAGGAAGTCAGTCACAGAGAAATGAAACATAAGGCAGATATGCCAGTCCTATGGTGATCACAGTGGGATGCAATTCCACAGTATAAGCTTAAAAAGCAATGCTATATTAGATCCCAGGATATTTTTCATAAAGCGTCTAATCATAGAAAACTCCTAATAATAGTCTAGTGTCAATAACAGTCTAGTGTCAATTCCTAATAATAGTCTAGAGTCATTCAGAAAATTCCATTAAGATCCAGCTGTGATAGATGTACAGGACAATCAGAGGGCACCATTCCCAAATACCATGAAAGCTTTAAAAATGCTGATTCTCAATCTATGAAAATGATGTCGACTATGTTCAGCCTAAAAGCCATCTACCTCCCATCTTGGTTTTCTCTTTCATTAATGCCACTTCACCAATGTTGAAAACAGTTTTCAGAGACAATCTAGCATAGAGCATAAAGTGAGGGAACTTTAAGTCAGAATCAGCTAAGATTCTGGGTCTTACTAACTGTATGATCACAGAAAAGTCCCTTAGTATCTTTGTACCACCGATGAGCAATAGTAGTATTTACCTTAAAGCATTGTTGTGGGAGTCAAATGGAATGATGTATGTAAACGTCTTTCCAAAAATTATTCTTTGTTCCATCCACACACTGGAGGTGGAATTATTGAAAAACTATGAAGGATGGTTTCCATCAATGGAATTCTGCCGGAAGGATGGAATATATGGGAATAAAAAATAATAGTTTTAATCCATAGCAGTTGTGGAGGTACAGGACCAGCCCAATTGGATCAAGAAAAACAAATCCTATCCTTTCTACTTAACAACATTTCAAATACTTTACATCTATGATGTCGCCTCTAAATTTGCACTTAGTTAAATGTTCTCAGATTTTTTTTCATTTGGCCTTAATATGGTATGGTTTCTAGTCTACCACACCCAAGCATTTGGATATTTGCCTATTTTTCATAGAACAACTACCCTTTCAATTTTTTACAGCACAAAATCTTTCATCTCTATTTAATTGTGACTCATTGAAAATTTATACCTCATCCACACTGCTTTCTTCCAGAACCAGCCCTCCTTATTTCTCATCTGTCAATAAAATGAATGATATTGTTTTCTTTCCCTCCTCCTTTTGGCTTTCATTCATTCATGGATGGAAGTTGCAGAGAAATTTTCTAGTACTGAAGTTAAGGGATCATTGGGAACACCATGGTAACCTGAGGCACAACATGGTAGCAAAAGGAATTTTATTACAACAATAGAAAAGGTTCATGAAGGGGAGTTTAGTCTTCTAAAAACAAGGAGAGGCTTCAGTGATATTGCTGTGTAGCAGGCTGCTCTGGGGAGTGCTCAGAATCATGGGTATGATCTGGGATCTAGCCTCCTTGAACTAGGCTAGAGCAGTATTTTTAATATGAAATGGTGTTCTTTGTCTGGAAACCAGCTCAGCACCTGGGACTCGTACTGCAGATGTCACCCAATAGTTTAACACTTGAGTGATACAAAACATAGAAGGATAAATAAAAGCATTCTGTTGACTGGGTTCAGATAGAGGCCATTGCACCTGAAACTAAGAGACAACCTTGGTTCAGTTTGTCTTTCCATAATGAAGGTCCTCTGAAGAATATGCTGTCAGCTACATGATACCTCTACTCTTCACAATGTGTTTAACCTTGGTAAAGTTACTTAACCTCTCAGGATTTCCTTATCTGAAAAATACCTGCCCTACTTTGAATTTTTTTATTTAAATAAATAAAGCTCTGTCTATTGCATATTAATCAATAAGCAAGCACTTACTAGATACTGTGCTAAAAGCTACTAGTCATAAATACCAGGAAAAAAATGGAACTCCTCCCATTCTATGGGGAAAGTCTTTTTTTCCATTATATACATTTGGGGAGGGGTCATTAGGTATGGGGAACTCTCAATAAGGAAAATTTCACAATCAATGAAGATCTACAACTTGCCTGAAGTCTTGAGAGGTCAAGTGACACGGCTTTGTTCATACAGCATATGTGTGTTAGAGAAGGACTTGATCTCATCTCTTCCTGACTCTGAAATAACAATTGGAATAGTGTAAATAATTGAAGGGATTTTAATATCTTAATGAAAATAGTGAACAAGTAAAATCATCATTTGGCATCTAGGTGGCTCAGTAGATAGAGTGCTGGTCCTGGAGTCAGGAGGACCTGATTTCAACTCTGGTCCCAGACAGTTACTAGCTGTGTGTCCAAGTCACTTAAACCTGTTTATCTGTTTACAGTTGTTTACACTTAAGTTTACACTTAAACCTGTTAAACCTGTTTACATCCATGAAATAAACTAGAGAAAAAAATTGCCACTCACTCTACTATCTTTGCCAAGAACACCCCATATGGGGTCATGAAGAGTCTGACATGGCTGCAATAACCGGACAACAAAAGTTATTGTTATTTCTAATGGTAAAAAACCATAATCCTGTGTAGTTTGGCTATGGAGTTGGTTCAGCCATTGCAGTCAAAAAAACTTATAGCTAGATTAAGATACAGTATCTAAAACCAAGGATGGTAAGAACATACCTGGAGAATTATGTCAATTTCTAGGAATCACATTTTGGGAATATAAAGGAAAAGCTGGAAAACCTCCAGAGAGATAAGCACAATAATGAGGGGGTCCTAGAAAAAAAAAAAAAGACTCACAAGGACTGCATAAAAGAATGACCTGTGAATTCTTTGCATAAAAAAGACTTATTTGCAAAATGCTAGCTATTTCTAAGTGTTTGAAGAGGTATTAAGGGGAGAAGGGTCTCATATCTGCTCTATCCTACCTTAAGGTGCAGGACTGGTAACCATTGATGGAAGTTGCAGAGAAACAAATTTCATCTTGAAGGAAGGAAAAATTTGCTAACAATCAGAGCTGTCCAGAAATGAAATAGTCTATGTTTGAGATAGTGACTTCCCTCTCCTTGGAGATCTTCACAGAAGACTGAAAGACCTCTTCTCAATAATATTGAAAATATGTTTCTCAGGTACAAATTCAAATAGATGAACTTGGAGGGAACTTCTAACTGAGCTCCTATAGTCCTGTGATACTATTATTCATTTTCTTTCTAAACATTCAAAATCATTAGAAAATCATGGAGGGGAAGGGAAGGGTAATAATGGCCAAAACAAAAAGTTATATGGTGACAAACTTTGACAATTTCACAAGCTTCTCACTTCATCTGTACTGCTTAAGTACACTACCTTCTTCCTCTCAAATATAGGGACCAGACTTTTTCAGGAGGTAAGAAAGGAAAATTCTGTCTTTTTCCAATTCTTTGGCTATCAAGACAACTTGGACTTGAGAGAAATAGCCATTATATGAAAACTATCAGATCCTAGTTACATTTTTTCTATCTATCTATGGCTTCTCTGTCATTGTCTGGTCCTTTGGAGTGAGTACACATTCAGCCGGCTCTGTGGCAGTCATAATTACTGTCATTCTACAGTCTGTGTGGCTTTTCCCCTGTAACAATTACAGCCTATGAGTGTGCAGAGGAGAGAGTGAATGGGATTGGTCTCTTAAGACCATTACCCAATTATGGTATAAGTGCCTCGAAAAAAATGTTTAGTGGTCACTTCACTATGTGTCTATCAACCAGCTTGATAATTATTCAGTAAAATTAAAAGTATACTGTTCTATTTGGAGATGACATGAAAACATTTTAATTTTTTTTTCTCTGTGTGTTTTAAGCTGGAATAGATTGCAAGGAAAACTAATCAACCTATAATATTTATAAGTGACAATATTATTAATTGCTGAAAAGAAAACACATGAATTTGGGTAAAAGGCTGATAGCTGGTACAATGGGTGCTACTTTAAATTATATTTTTTTTATCATACACTGAGGGTGGAGAGGTTTCCTTCCATATACTCTGTTACTGATTGAAGATGAAAATAGCTGTAGAATCAGTCATTGGTAACAAGATTAACAATGATAATGGAAATAAATAGATGCAGTATGCATTACTCTTTGGGTTTTGTGTCCCAGAAAGAAACTGGCATACAGGGAGTATCTGAATTAAAATGTATTTCATTGCATTTATTTCACAAATTTGTGACAAGTGGTCACAGTACCCTGATCAACTGTGAATATTGCATTTATGTCCATTATTACTGTGCATCCAGAATTACCAAATTGGATTTTCCCTGGAACTGCTTAAAATATATGGCTATCATAGCAATAAATGCCATGTGTGTTAGCAATGGATGTTAACATATATTATTAACATGAGCAACTATTGAACCTTATCTTGTCAAATAAAAGTAGAAATGAAAGCAGTACACTTGAAAATTATTCTTTGTGTTAACTTGTATATAGTAGGCTTTCAATCATTTTCTTGAATAAATATGCATAGAATGAAGATATAGGATACTAAACAAAGGCATCCTGGAATAGTAAAAAGAACAAGGGCTAGAAACCAGTATACTTGAATTCTAGTTCTTCTCAACAACAAACTAGTACTGTGACCTTGAGTTTTTTAGTAGTAGTTCTTAATAAATGTGTCCATTGATTGTCTATCTCTCTAATATTTGTATTATCAAATAGATACTGCCACAACAGAAATATATCACGTCTATGGTGTTTTCCCTTTTACTGGTAATCATTGCCCAAAAAAATGTAAATCACCTAACCTTTTAGAATCAAGGATTATTTCTCTTCTAAGGTAAGGCACTGAAGAAGGACTTTGTGTAAAGACTTTCTAAACCTCTTTAGCAGCAGCTGATGGTGCAATGGCTAGACTTCTGGGTCTGGAGTTAAGAAGATCAGAGTTCAAATTTAACTTTAAACACTGAATAGCTGTATATGCTGGGCAAATCTCTTAACTTCTGTTTGCCTATTTCCACCGTGAGGCACTACTCTGCTGATTGATGACTACACAGATAACTATTTCAGGATAGGGCCCTGATGTGATTCACTTCAAATCTGACTCAATTATCTGACCTCTTTCTCCTCATCAGCTAGTTCCCTTTCTGAAAGACAAGAATCCCCCCCCCCTTCCCACCCAGTTCCTCTTTATGTTTTTGTCTCCTCCATTAAAATGTAAATCCCTGACAGGTAGCAACCATCTTATTGTTATATTTTGATTTCCAGTGTTTACCACAGTGCCTAGCATATATTAAGTGTTTAATATATACTCTCCCAATCTCTAGAGTTTTAGCCAATTATACTGGAAAAATTAACATTCATAATGATGATGCCAAGGCATTAAGATAATGTTCAATACACTAAGTTCATTGAGTTAAGGAAGTTGGTAATAAATGTGTCATTGTACATGACCATTCAGAGAAAGACATAATGACAATGTACTAGAAAGATGGGTAGGAATTGAACTTGATTATTTCAGGTCTTTAGCAGGGAGCCATAAATGGCAAATAAGGATCAAAATCACCTAAGGTCAGATCTTATGGTGGTTCTATTATTACTCCTTCTCCTCCTGCTATTAATAATAATAATAATAATGCTGTCGTTGTTCTTTAGCTGTTTTCAATTGTGTCTGACTCTTTATGACCCCTTTCGGATTTTCTTGGAAGACACGATGGATTAGTTTGCCATCTCATTTTCTAGCTCATTTTACAGATGCAGAAACCAAAGCAAACTGGGTTAAGTAACTTGCCCAAGGTCATACAGTTAATAAGCATTTAAGGCTAGATTTGAACTCAGCTCTTCCTGATTCCAGGCCCAGCTCTCTATCTACTGAGCTTTGACTTTATAAAAAATATACCTTTACATATATGCATATAAGCAAATTTGTATTGTTACATGTATGCATAAGGATACAATTATATATAATCTACTTTATTTCCACAAAAACTCTGTGCTATTATTATCCCCATTTTATAGTCATTTAATGAATGGAGTCAAAAAGCCTTTGCTAACCACCTAATATTTGCCAAGTATTGAGTCAAGGATGGGCTGAGAAATGTTAAATGACTTGTTCAGGCACACAACTAGTAAGTGTCTGAGGAAGTAATTCAGGCCTTCTTCACCAGGTCTAATCAGCTATATTGTAAAAGGGATTATGGTTAAAGAAAAAGCTGGAATGAATGGGCTCTGAGATTCTGTGGTGCAGAAGGTACATATAGTTTCAGTCCCAAACAAAATAAACTTTTCAACACTTAAATGTGAAATTATTGTTTTCTTGGGAAAATTCCGGATATCTTAAATTTGCTGAACTTTTCTTAAAGTTTCTAAGTCTTTGTTATAGATGTATCTACTGCAGTGGGTAGAGGGCTATTGTCAGAGTTAGGAAGACTTAAGTTAAAGTTCCACCTTTGACACATAATAGATGTGTAATTCTGGGAAAGTCACTTAATTTCTCAAGGCCCCAGTCACATATCTGTTCCCCTCATGTCCCTTCCCTCCATCAAAAAGAAAGCATATTTATTGTAGAAATAGTTGAAAAAGGATTATTCTTCATATTAGTATCTGATTCTATTCCGTATCATGTTTAGGCCATGTATCACTGCAAGAAACATTATCACATAGTTGAATTACCATGTACCAGGTGTGTTGTTGTTGTTACTATAACTATTAGCACTATAAATATTCTCTGTTGAAAATATATTTCTCAAATAAGTCTTCAACCTATATTTATTTATTATGTTGAATATGCTATACTCTTAAGAACATCTGTATGTGGCTATATTCTCATTGTTTCATCATTGAGGGAATATAGCTTTTATCACCCTCACTCCTTGCACCCCAATGGATTCCATATATTAATGGCATTTGGCTCAAATATGTAGGCTGTACATCTTTCCTAATAGCTTAATCTCAAAACTCCTTTTCTTTTGGCAGATTGTTTGACTAAGCATTAGCTGAAAAGGTTTAATTCTCGAACTCAACACTAAGAGAAATGATTAAACCCACATGTTTTGAATTATATTTTGCAACAGGAAAATCCCCACACCTTGTGGTTGTATAAAGCAGATAAACAATAACATCTGCTTTAAAAGTAACATTCATGTTCACAATCTTTTCTGTCCTTAGAACACTTTATGTAAAAGACCCTCCTCACTTATTTCTTGGAAAATTAAAATTCAACATATTTCAAGAACTAACTGAGGATGAAAACATGGTCCTCTTTCTTCCTCTTAATAAAATATATTATAATGTTTCATGCCAGGTAGAAGAATAAAATAGTTAAGAGGATCCCCTGAACAGTTTCTCTAAGTCAGTGTCAATTTTTATAAATAATTCAGGTGATCTATGATCTGAAATTTAATAATAATAGCTGACACATTGAACTTTGTTGTTTACGAAGCACTTTAGAGTATATGAAATGAATGGCATTCTGGGATTTGTAGATAAAGCAAAGAATCATTCATTTGCAAAGCTGAAAGTAATTTGTACTCGTACCATCTTTGAGCTAAACCTGGGACTTAACGTGACTTGAAGTTTAAAATTATACACAGATTTCAAGAGATGATACTAAAATGAAGGAATGGTGTGATGGTGATTCCATAGAGATATCCCACCTGACTCTTTTCCTAGAGTCAGATCTTCTATAAAATGTCTAGTTTATAATACCAATTCAGAAATTTGGGATAGTTCATTTTTATATGCTGGTTATTGTCAGTTTCATGGGGGGAGGGAATTTCACACCTTTCTTTGGAGATATTGGTTATTCTT
>NW_027185761.1:4304518-4384087 GCF_028583685.1 Petaurus breviceps papuanus | reverse complement strand
AGAGAGAGAGAGAGAGAGAGAGAGAGAGAGAGACTGAGAGAGATCACAAAAAAAATTCTTCATCTTGCTCATGGGAAATTTTGTTTTCTACTTTTAACAAAAAGAAGATTCAAGTTATGTGTCTTTGCTTTGGTTTGCTCTTTGAAAACTAACTTAAAAAATAATGAAAAGAGCTAACCAACAAATTTTGTTCTGCTTTAAAACTGTCAGATACTTTCATAAACCTGTTGCCCATGTCTAATACATAGGAAAAAGAAACTATATTTTGGACAAACAAATGTTGACTTGAATAATAATTTTCTCTACAATTTAAAGTTTAGCTGAAATAAGAATCATGCAGATTTGGAGGATTAATCTTTGGGAAACCAAAGCTGTCCTCAGACACTTAACTGGCTGCATAATCCTGGGTCAGTTACTTAACCGAGTTTGCCTCAGTTTCTCATCTGTAAAATGAACTGGAGAAGGAAATAACAAAACACTTCAGTGTCTTTGCCAAGAAAATCCCCAATGGGGTGTTTAAGAGTCAGAGACAATTGAAATAACTCAGTAACAACAACAAAGAAGTTCTTTTAGCCCCTTCATAATGTAAAACACTTCATTAACTTCTCCAGATTTGATTTGCATCACTATGCAATTAATTGATGTTCATACTTTCTGTTTCATCAAAACAACTGTTATTTTAGGTTAAAAACTCCAAACAAAGGTTGGCAGTTGTAGGATTCATATTAAGCACACATAGCATCTTTTCCTTAGTGGATCATTGGTTAAGAGCTCAAAGGACTACAGAGGCCAACTGGTCAACTCTCTTATTTTAAAATTGTGGAAATTGAGGCCAAGGGAGATTAAGTGATTTGCCCAAAGTTCCATGTATAGCAAATGTTTGAATTAGAATTTTTAACACTGATCTGGCTTCAGATCCAGTGGGTTATGGTTTATTTTTCCCCCACTGTATTTTCCTTCTAATAAGAGATGCATAAGCTGTTTATTTGTTGATATCTTTGCATTAAAGTTACCCTCATTCATTTTTTTGTTCCGGCCTGTCATTTGCAGGGGGCATGTAAACAACATTTATTATGTTGCCAGATATGGTTCATGATTACATAAATGAAGACACTAGGTATTAATATACTTCTAATGTTGCTGTCAGTGATGATAAACATTAACATTTTTAAAACACTCAAAAAGAAAGGCTGCTATGTCTTTAAAAAGGGCAGATTATTATTTTATTTTTAATAGAATGCTGTATTTGAATACAAATGCACTGCAAATCATATGAATGGAGAAATCTTAAGAATGGAGCATTACTGCATATATGCATGTGGGAGGAACAATTGGTAAACCAGATGGGGGTAAAGGTTAAAATCATTTACACATTGAATTCAGAACAATATCAATGAAATTGCATTTATAATGGAACTTTCATTGTTACCAAGCATTTTCAGATAAATACAATCTATCCATTAGCCAGTATTAATTGTTTGTGATAGAACAGAAACTATGTAAATATGAGGGAGAAAAATTTAATAAGCAAAAAATTGTGACTGACTTAATATTAAAATAGGGGAGACAATGTATACAGGTAAGGCAGAGGGTAGTGATTACCAACGCCCAAATCAATTGATGTAATCTTAGGATTTTATCAAAATAGTAACAAATCAACTGTAAAATTATAGCTGCACTTTTATAAGGTAAGACCAATTTTCTTGAGTGAATTTGAGGGTGGAACATTCAGATTGGCTATTTTTTAAAATAAATACACTCCTGAGGACTAAATAACCAAACCCTGGAGTATTGGAGGAAAGTTAATGAAGCATAGTGATAACATTCTTTAATTGTTCAATTGAATAGACAAATCAATCTGTATGAAAAGTCATTCTCCCCAAAATATCACCACCACCACCACCACCAAACACACACACACACACACACACACACACACACACACAAACACACAAAATCATACATGTGATCTTTGGAAGTTCATTTATGACTTGCTTAATTTTTTCTGATATTGGGTTCTTTAGATTTTCCATTAAAGTTTGGTTAATTTTGGTATTTAACATTTTTGGAAAATCCATTTATTTCATGTAAGCTTTCAGTTCTGTAGGCAGGGAGTTAAATATAAAATAGCTTGTAAAAAAGTTTTCTTCTATTTTCATTGTTTATAGTTCGTTTTTATTTTAGAAATTTAATTTTCTTTTCTTTGCAATAGAGCCATTCAACAAACATTATATTCCACACATTGCTATTGATTTTATTAGAATTACAGTTGCATTTTGTTATTAACTTTATTTGCAGGTTTTTACCTTTTGTGCATGTTTGAGAAATATCAATTTGCTGATTTTGTACTTTTAAAATATTGTATTCTTGATTCACTAGCATCTTTCTGTGACTAATAGAAACACGAACTTTCTTCTAAAGCCTTTTTCAGATAAATTTTATAAATATCAGTATATTGGTAAGTAATTAATTTAATGGTAATATTTCTTAACACTTTTTCTGTTACATTCTGTCTCCAACAAGATTCTTCGACCATTCATGCTCAGTCTTTCCTCATAAGACTATAATTATCACTTTATTCTGCTGAATCTGTTTTTTTACTCTGCATTATTTCATAAAAGTCTTTTCAAATTTTCTATTATTTTTATACTTGCCCATCTAAATTATAACATCTGTTTTCATCAATGAGTCACAATGTATTTAGCAATTCCTCTATTTTTTAATGTTTGGTTCCTTAGAGTTTATATTTTTGCAATTTCATATAATGCTTCTATGAAAATCTTTGAACATGGAACCTTTGAAAACCTATTTTTAAAACTTCATTTTTAAGAAAATTGATATATTGAGAAATTATATGTTTTCTATCTAAAGCTTTTAGCAGACTTTTGGGAAAAGACATTTAGAACTACATTGGGAGATAGGTCAGGACAGGAGCACAAAAAAAACTTTTACTTGGAGAAATTGATTAGGGATGACAAATAGACAAATTTTCACTCTCATCTTGTTTAGATCATGGCCTCCCCACCTCCTTGAAGTGATTGGTGCTAGCACCAACTCTTCTCCATTAATAAAGGATTAAGACGTCAATGGAAGTGAGGAGGTCCCTTTGTTTAACTTTGTAGTGAAGAGAATGGTCCTGGAAGAATGGAATATTGACTTGACTCCTAAATTCTGGAATTGTAGGGGGAGTTGTCAAGGGTTAACTCTGAGGGGTCTGTCATGGACACGAATCCAGACCAAGGACTCCCTTGATCCTGTTTCCACCTGTTTGGGCCCAGTATCTCAAAATGTTGACTCACCACCCTCTGGTCATCTTCCCTCTGTGCAAGGGAGGCTCAGAACATACTGACCATTCCTGAAACCCTGGCTGCTTGAGCAATAGTGATGCATGAGATAAGTAACAGGGAAGTATCCCAAGGGAATGGTTTCCTAAAGGTTGAAAGCTAGTCACCTCATGTAATAAACTATGTGAAGTTTCCCATGAGAAATGTATGACATAAGTGCTTTAGCAATAGTATATAAACTTGGACCTTCAGATGCTTATTTGAGATTTGATTGGCATCCATGCAATAAGTATATGAATGTTTCAAATTTCCTCCTGGCCTATGTTTATTAATGCTCCCAAGTTTGTGTTAGTGCTGTGAGCATAGGCAGCATGGGATATTAACCCAAGCTGTATTTTAAGATTTCATTTCCTTTTCCATGATTCTTATGAATGTAATCTGAAATCTTCTTGGTTAGAGAGTCATGTCAGAGATATAGTAAATTATGTCAATTTGTACATCTCTCTCTCCATGCTAGAGATAGGTTGGATATAAATTAATGATAAATCAAATAAAATTGCTTCAGACAGACTTGGCCTTGAGTCACAGAGTACATTATTAGTATTGATATTTTCTTCTTTAACACACATTTAAAACAAAAACTAATGGGTATATTCAAAACAATGGGATTTTGTTAAAAGATAAGATTTCAAAAAGACTTTAACTTCACATGCCATAATTTCTGTCTGAAGGAATTCATCCTGTTTGCAACATTCCCAGTCTATTTCTTCATAACCCAAGCAATAATGAGTTAGTTTTACTTATTGTTGCATATACAAAGTAATTATATTTTTCATTTCTCTGATTACTGAAGTGGAGAATTTTTTTCAAGTGATTATTAACAATATTTGTTTCTTCTGTAAATTATTGGCTGATAACCTTTTACCATCTGTGGAGCAGGAATGGGAATTTGATTCCTATAACTTTTTAACATTTCCTTGATGTAGTTTAGATGTTATATTTTAATGTTATATCGTTATAGTTTTTCCCAATTTGTTTTATCTTTTTAATGTTGCTTTTGTTATACCAAAATTATTTTAATGTAGTCAAGCACAAATATTTTTGTCAGCAATTCTTTCCATTTTTCAAATTGGAAATGTGTCCCCTCCACAATTAAGATAAATACTTAATGTCATTTTCCCCTTCATTTTAGACTGTTTTTACTTCATTGTTTTATAGAGTGGTATTTACATTTTTCCTTCTGCTCCAACTTGAAATTAGTTGGTTAGATGACATAAGTGGACCCAACTACTTTTACCCAAGAAATTGTCAAGTAGGTTTGTTGAATAATGAATCCTTTGCCCAATTTTATTTTCTAACAGTTTATCAAGCACTAGTCTTTTATAAACATTTTGGGGTGCCTGTCTTATCTATTTTCTTCAACTGTTCTTTTTTCCTCTATGTTTGACCCAGTGACAGTTTTGATAGTAACTTCTTTAAAATAAAGTCTGGGAGTGTAAGCCCCTACATTTCAGTGTGCCTGGGTGAGGGCCTATTAGGTAATCGGTACTGAACATATACTTGTTGACTTGACTAATAAACAAAGATGTGAAGAGAAGGAAGAAGAGAACATTATAGCAAAAGGGCAAGACATGAGTAAATGCCAAGGTTGAGAAATCACAAAGTGGCTTGCATAGCAACCAAGTGAATTGATTTGGCTTTATTATAGAGTACCTTGAGGAGTGGTAAGAAATAAAGAGAGAAAAGTTAGTATGAGCCAAGTTTTAGAAAGCACTGACCACCAGATTAAAGAATAGGACAAAAAGGGAACCACTAAAGGTTTTTAAGCAAGAGATTATCATGGACAAAAGGAGGTTTTAATATTATTCTTTCAGCTTTCAAAGTTGATTAGATAAAGAGACTCTGGAACCAGACCACTTAGAGACATTTTTTACCCATGGTCAAGCCAAAGTTGGTGAAAGTAGGGAAACTGGAGTAGGATGAGAGAGAGGATTCAAAGAGGGTTTTGATACAAGGCACAAAGAGGAAAAGTCAAAATGAAACTAATTCAGAGCCTTGGTTTCATCTAAGTCTCAAAATAAGTAAAATAAAAATGATAAGATTAGTGATATACAAGTATTGATTATATATAAAATTATATATTACAAGCTTGCCCATCTAAATTATAACATCTGTTTTCATTTTCATCATTATATGACATTATATAACTAAATATATATATAAATAATTTTATAATGACTAAGAAACTTTATTTCCAGCCTATACACTATCAGTATCTTTATCAATAAAGTAAATGGGTTTGTGACCATTTTCAAATAGAAATGTCAATTTCAAATAGAAACAAAGGATCCAAACTCTCCACTTTGACTTAGAAAATCACAAAGTAGCACGATATGTTCTGTATTTTCTTTTTATGTATTTTGTTAGACATTTCCCAATTACATTTTAATCTGGTTCAGGCCACATTCTGGAGTTTGGGGATCATCTTGCAAATAAGCAGTAAGATTGACACTTCTGTACTAGAAAACCTCCAAGGCACCTTACAACTCTTACATTCTATGCTTACATGATACTAATTTCATGACCATATACAAGTCATTGTACTACCCTGGGTCAGTGTCCTCATCCATCAAATTAGATTTAGGGTAGATCAGATTATCTCTAAAGTTCTTCTCATTCCTAAAGTTATAATTTTCTATCTTTGGGAGATGTAGCATTTCCTATACTAATTTTATGGCTATTACATACAAGATATGGCCTCCTCTCCATAACCTAACTAGGTCTTTTCAATGTTGTGGTTTGTGATAACACAATAAAGTTTTTCTACATGTACATATTTGTCCATACATAAGAGGTATCAGACATCAGGAAAGATGGCTATGGGAGAGATTGCAATTATCTCCAGTTCTCCTTCACATCATTTAACCAGCAAAAAGATATCAAATAAAATATTAAACCCACAACAAAGAGAAAGAAACAAATCTTTATGAGGTAAATTCTAGAGAAAACAATCTATATAATTGTCACACTGCAGAATTTTCTGTGCTCTTCTGTTCAGCAGACCCACACCATGAATTCCTCATGTTTTAGGCAGCACCTGTCATTACCTTTCAGAATTCTCATCCTTCAGCAAGTGAAGGTTCCTGAATCTACCATGGTTTTGTGCTCTGAAAAGCAGGTCTCTTGAGTAGGAAGTAATAGGGCTGAGCCTTCTCCAGCATTTTATGGGACAGAGGGATAGGTACCTAATTCTGAAACATTTCATTTATTCCTAAGCTCAGAGCCCTTCCATCACCTCCAACTGCTGGGAAATGGACTATAGTACAGGAAGAAGAATCAACAGAAAGTAGGGGATAAGAAAAAATTCATCATAGGATCATATAATATATATCATAGAATGCAAATGCAAAAATGGAAAAAAAATGAATAAGCAAACATTATATACATATATTAAGCTCAATGAATAAATACTTTGGGGGCAAAAAAATCACATTAAAAACCATTGATGGTATAGTAAGGACTATAGTTACTACCATGAAACTACCCAGAAATTACTATAGTTTGAGAGTTGACTAATAAAAGTATTTTTAATAATTAATAATGGAAACTAGAACTTTCAAAGAAGAAAAATGCAAGAGAATGGAAAACAAAGAATAAATGACAATTAATTTTTATAAAACATTACTTTTGGGGCAGCCAGGTAGCACAGCGAGTAACAGCACCAGCTCCAGTGTCAGACTGACCTGGAGATCAAATCCCGGACTCAGACACTTAGTACCCACCCAGAAACACCTGGCCGTGTAACCTTGAGCAAGTTACTTAACCCTGATTGCTTAAAAAAAAAAAAACATTACTTTCTCTGAAAAATATAATGGTAGATAGGAAAACTAAAAATGTTTAAGAAAAACAGAGACGTGAAAAATAATCAAGAAGTTTGGAAGAAAAATCTCTTTAAGTATAAACTGTTGACTTTAAAAAGAGAATGCATAGGGATAAATAAAGCAGCATAAATATTTTGGGGGGAGAATTAAATAAAAAGTCAGAACGCCATACTTCAGGAACTCTTACAAAGTCACAAATCCAGAGAAATGAAATGCTGACGTTGGGGTAAGAAGGTGGTGAGAGAAAAGGTTTGGATTTGGACTGGGAACCTTGGCCTGGATATAGAATTCTTTTTGACATATCACAATGCCTCCTTTATGATGAAATATTTGTGGAAATGAGCTCACTAGAAGGAGCTATTTCAAAGAAAGTTATAGAAAAAAAAGAAAAGCATGAGGTGGATCTATAACTACATTCTTAGCCAGGCCAAAGACAATAAAGTTTTGGATTTCAGAAGTTTCATTTTGTAGATAGTTTATAGTGATAAGGAGGGGGGAGAATGAAGGTTGAAATATATTGAGGGAGAGAAAGGATATAAAAAGGATATTGATTCATTAATCCCTGAAAAAAGTCTTGGAATAATTGAAAAAAATAAACTAAATATTCACTCCATTAAAAAAATTATATCTTAAAGGGGAATGAGGTAGAAAAGAAAAATTGGTGGTTTATCATGACAAGAAATTAAAAAAGAAGGAAGAAGAATAGAAATACATAAGGCCTATACCTATAGAATCTGAAATGTCTCCTCTAAGATCAAATTATTTTCCTTTTGGTTGGCTTTTTCTAAGCCTTTCTGAAGAAAAGAGCTAAAGAACAGAAATGAAAGCCAACATGAGTTTTCCTGGTTGTGATCAAGATAGTTAAGTACCTTTAATTTTTCATCTTGCCAAATTACAATGAATTGCCACTTTGTGGAAATCAGAAAAATACAGAAGGGAAAAGCAATTTGCTAAGCTAAAGCTTTGTTCTCTAATGACAATATGTTGACAATTTTTTTAATGTTTCATGTTTTAGTCAAGCTATGAAGCCACAAATTGCAAATGATTCATAGTTCATTTAGATTTAAATTGTTTTCTTTTCTCTCTTTCCCTCCATTCTAGCTTTGCTAAACTTAATGGCAAACATCTCACTAGCACCTAAACTAACAGAGGTATGTTTAATTCACAAAAGCTACATTTTCCAGAATCTGCAGGTCCAATGAGAAGTTCCTAGGACTTCATTTCTTTCCTATGGTGTGGACATATAGCATGGGTTGATTGTGTCAGGAGGCAACCACAAAAGGAAGATATTAGGAAGAAGAGGAGAAAGGAGTGCATAGTATGTGAGGTACTCAGCAGACTCTGAAATTGCAGGGTCTAGGAGCTATGGATTCAAGCTTGTTCCTGAGAACCAATAGAGAAATGAAAAAAAGTTATGATGCAACTGTGAAGAACAGCTATATATGGTGATTTAGGCAGAGATTCAGGCATTAAGCCACGTAGGGGCCTGAGTTTTAGACTTGAGAATCAAAAGACCTGGATTCAAATCCTTCCTAAGAAGACCTATTAGCTATGTGACCCTAAACATTTTTTAACATTTTTAATGTTAAATTACATCATCTGTAAAATGAAGAGGTTAAATGTGATGGCTTTTAGCAGTCCTGAAAACTCAAAATACATAAGCCTTCAGTTTGGCTACATCATGATCTGTGACAATCTTGTTCCATTTCAAGAACAGATCTTGGAGAAATTTCCCCAAGCTACTCTTAAGGGAATCAATTATTAGAGTTTTCCTTATGCATTGAAACAGGCTTTCTTACTTCTTTGTTTTGCAATCTGTCTCATTTACATAATTGACTATTGCAATAATTCTATCTGATTGGTCTGTAAGGATCATAAATCTAAAGTTGAACAAAGATTTAATTTAACACTTATTTTTCAGATGGGAAAACTGAGGCCCATGGAGAATAAGTGACTTGCGTAAGGTCACACATGTAGTAAGTATAAGATACAGGGTTTGTACAAATGTGATTAAATTCTGGAGGAGACAGCACCCTTTCCACTATTCCACTATTGCCTGCCAAGGTTCAAAGATAACCAATTTTGCTGTTATTATTTGATATAATTCTGGAAATGCTGGAAATACCAATAAGATAAGAGAATTTAAAGGCATAAAGTTGGTAAAAAAAAAAAAAAAGAAACAAAACTATCTCTTCTTGGTGATGATATGATGTCATCATGGAGAAATAGAAATCATAGGGAATGAGCAAAGACACTAATCAAGACAATAACTTAAAGTCATCAGCTGCAAAATAAAACCAAAATCATTTCAATAATTAAATGCAAGAAGCAATAATAGAAAGGGAAATTCCATTCCAAATAACTATACAATGAACAAAATATCTGAAGATTGATCTACCAAAGCACACAAAAGACTGGTATATATTCAATTAGAAAGCACTCCTTAAAGAAATAAATAATCAATTAAAAGCTCAGGAAATATTCATTCTTCATGGGTAGGCAATACTAATATAATAATAAGATTAACAAGAAGACTACCAAAGTTAATTTATGCATTTTATGCTCTACCCATCATAACAAGAGGATGCTTTAAAGAATTTGATAAAATAACAAGATTCATTGGGGAAAATTAAAAAATATCTGGACTAAAAGCAGTTCCTGAATAGATAAGTGGTCAAAGGATATGAACAAACAGTTCTCAAAGAAAGCAATGCAAAATATTCACAACTGTGTGAAAGAATGCTACAAATCATTATTAATAAGAAAACTGCAAATTAAAACAACTCTTATGTTTTACCTCACACCCTACAAACAGGGAAACAAAAAAAGTGACAAAAATGTTGATAAATGTTGGAGGGGTTATAGAATGCTAGGTTTTCTATATATTAAACAGATATATATTCATAATTCATATATTTTACATATTCAATATATTGTTGGAAGAACTATGAATGGCACAAAATTTTGGAAAATAATTGGAATTAGGCAAATAAAATAATTAAAATGCCTATAGTTTTTGAACTAGGGATTTCATTGTTGGGGGTTAAACCCAAAAAAATTCATTAAAGAAGAAAGTTCTCATATATGCCAAAATATTTATGGCAATATTTTGTGATAGTAAGGAATTGGAAATTAAATAAATGCTTATTGACTGGGAAATGACTAAACAAATTGTGGTATATGAATTTGTAATAAAAATAACTGTTCTATAAAAATGATGTATGAGATGAATACAGAGGAGCAGGGAAAGATCTACATAAATAGATACAGAGTAAAGTAAGCAGAGGCAAGAGGTAAAGGGAACAAACACCTACTATGTGCCAGTCACTGTACTAACTTTTGTTTTGTTTTAACTAATATTATCTCATTGGATCCTAACAACCCTGGGATTTGGGTACCATTATTGTTCACATTTTATAGTTGAAGAAACTGAGGCAAACAGAAGTTAAGCCCCTCACTGAGGGTCACACAGAGTATCTGAGGTAAGATTTGAACTTGGGTATCCGTGATTCCAGAGTCATTGCTCTACCCAATGGACTACCATCGGTCTCTACCAAGAGGCAAGAAACCAATATACATAATGATTAAAAATGTAAATTGAAAAAAAATGACTGTTTCACAAAAAATTAAAAGTTAATGTAACAAAATTATAAAGATGCATGACTCAAAGGAAGAAGTACCAAAGGACACACCCTTCATTGATACTGGAGGTCCATAGGTGTTATATATCACATATTTTAGAACTTTTTCAATGAGAGTGAGATTTAAGTTTTGCCCACCACTCATTTTATTGATTATTTTCCATTTTTGTCTTTTTTTCTTCTTCAAAAACCATTATTTGTTATATGGGATAGTTCTCTGGGAAAGAGAGGAAAGCTAGCAATAACCATAAAAATGTAAAAAACAGAAGACATAAATAAAAAACTTTTTTTTAAAGTTTCTAGGAACAAGGGCATGTGTTCCAGAACACATGATAAATTTTCTGCATTGATCTCTAATCCTAAGAATAACATTATTCCCAAAACATTTTCTTATATGATTTCCCCTTATTTGTGCTCGCTTATATAAGCACAACTGGTTTATATTATGCCTTCAAGGCATCGCTATGAAGCTTTAAAGGTATTTATAAAATTTATTAAACTGTATCTCACTGATTTAGAAGATCACTTCTCAAAGATTCAATCATATTTATTCAACATTTTTTCATTGGATGACTTCCCTAATAACAGAGTAGATTTGCATAATGGTTTAACTTTTATGAAACACTTTTCTCATACCAGCCCTGTGAAGCAGATCACACAAACATCCCCATGTTAAAGATGAGGAAATTAAATTAAAGGATTAAATTACTTTCTTGATGTCACACAGATAGTAAATATTGAAGATGAATCTTCAATTCAAATCTTGTGATTCTAATACCAAGTGACCCTTCTTGTATACTACACTTTTCTAGATACTGTGAGGAAACAAAAATTGAAGGAGTCACTGTCCTAGAAAGATTGGACTTCAAGAGCTTAAGTTACTTGGCCATGGTCACATAGCTAGAAAGTGGTATAGAGGAGATTTGAATTTAGGTTTTCCTGATTTAGAATTCAGCAATCAATCCACTCTTGAATAACAGGCAATTCACTATTTCAAAAGTCAATTCATTTAATGTTATGACAGTTTTAATTGATGGAAACTCTTTCTTATAATGACTTGAAATCTGTTTACCTACTTCTGAGAAACTTAAAATTTTATTAAGCTACAAAAGGTATGATCAAATAAATACAATATAGATGGAATACAAGTATATGAGAGAGTTATGAGTATTTTGGTTATCCCAGTAAATGAAGAGATTACTTAGAAGAATTAGGAAAACCTTCATGGAATATGTATCACTTTGTGAAGCATTTAGAAATTAAATAGCTAGGGACCATGTAGAGAAGAGAGAACATACCATGAACAAAGGCATGGAGGTAAGTTACCAAAAGGTATATTTTAGAAACAGTAGAGATTTACAAGAGTATATACTGTGTAAAGGAAATTATATATCAGGTGACACCTGAATTGTGGCAGATTAGTAAGATATCATGGAGGGCCTTGCTAAGGAGCTCAGACTTCATTCACTAGGAGTAGGGAGACACAAGTTTTTGAACAGGTTGGTGATAAGGTAAGATTATTTATTGCTTTAGGAAAATCACTGGCAACACAACACAAGCAAAGAAACCAGTTTTTAAAAAAACTATTGAAATCATTCAGATGACAGACAATAAGTTTCTGAAAAAGAATAGTAGCTGTGGGAATAAATGGGGATGAATTTAAGTGACACTGCAGGGATAGAATGATATGGGTTGGTTTGAATTGTTGAACTATCGAAAAAGGAGGAAGAGAGAGGAATCGAACATCACAGAATCTCAGACTTGGGGAAGACCCCAGAGGCCAGATAACCCAATCTATAGCCAAAAGAGGATCCCCAAAAGGGATCATTTCTCTTCTTTTTTTTTAAAGACATCTAGTGAAAAGAGGAGCCAAAATGCATTCCATTTCTGAATAGCTTTGTAAAAAGACAGATTGAACTAAATATAGTTTCTATATAAATATAAAACTGAATAAATATAAATATATAACTAAATAAAATAAATAAATTATAAGTTTCCTTCCATTTCTAAATATATGATCCCAGGACCTCATAGAAACTTGAATTTAATGTTTTAAGCATTTCACACTTTTAAAATCTTGAATCTTTCATTCAGTGGGTTAGCTAGCCTTTTCCAGTTTGATGTCATTTCTAATTAAATGAGCATACAAGAAATTCTGAACTGAAAAATAGAAAAACTTTAGGCCAAATGGCAGACCAAGAGATTTTAAAAGGACACAGAACTTTACTATTTTATGTAATAAGAAAAGAAATAGAAACCAAAAGTAGTGGGAGCACAGAGATCAATTAAGGTGTCTCAAAAAAGAACAATTTTATAAGAAAAGGACCAATAAAGGAAATAAGCCCCAGTTCAATTTAAAAATTATATTTTAAAAGAATCTAACCTGAAGGCACTGGAAAATACTGAATTCACACCCAAAAGAACTGAGACACAAAACTGGAACTATCACAAGTCTCATCAAATTGCATAAAATACGTTAAGGAAATGAAAAAGGAAATAGAGCAGGTAAAAATATGTGTGAAATCAGTAGAGACATCAAATCAGCAATAACAAAATATAGCATGAAAATGATCATGAAAATTTAAAACATTGAAAGATTGCTCAAAAATGTGAATTAAATGTTGGGGTCAAAGAATTGTCATGTTGGAAGGCAAAGCAGTAGAAATGAGAAGTCAGGCTGCAAAATAAGATGAAAAAAGTCACTCAACTGGTAGTGGATCTAAAGAGTTTACAAGCAAAGATGACAATAAATAAACTCAGCAAAAGGTGGAACAAAAATAAATCCACAAATAATCTATATTTCTACAAATCATTAATTAAAAAGTAAATAGAATAAATCAACAGAGAACTTCTGGGAGCCAAGATGGTGAAGTAAGCAGTAAATAGCTATTAATCTCTTATATTCACCTTCAAACCGCCATAAAATGGTGGCCCCCAAAAATCCTGCAATCACAGAACCAGCAAAAAGACAGGGTAAAATAAGCTCTTAGCCCAAGAAACTTGGAAGATCAGCAAGAAAAATCTGTCTCATCCAGGTAAAAGAGTAACATAGTCCAGAACAGGAAGCATTTTAGCAAGCCAGCAACAAGCCCCACCATATGAAAAGAGTCGGAGATCCTAAGCCTCAGCATGGTGGAGCAGGCAAACATCAGGATGCACCATGTACCTCAGCAAACTTCAGGTCTGAGAACAACCATGTTCTTTAGTGAAGCCGTAAGGAAATGCAGAAGTATCCTTCCAAGGGGAGGCCAGGTGGCGCAGTGAGTAAGAGCACTGGCCCCAGAGTTGGGATGACCTGGGATTGAATCTGGGCTCAGACACTTAGCACCCACCCAGAAATACCTGGCCGTGTAACCTTGAGCAAGTTACTTAACCCCAATTGCTTAAAAAAAAAAGTATCCTTCCAGTCTCAGCACATGCCAGACACCAACTCTAGGTCCCAAGCTTAGTACCAGGTAAGCTGCCAGACCCCTACAGTCTCCAGCAGCACCAGCTACCCCACACTCCAATCCCTCAGCATAGCACCAGACACAAAGTTCCCCTGAGACCTCAGAGCAAAATCAGTGCAGCATGAGGAAAGCAGCCAGGGCCTTGAGCCCCTGGCATAAGAAACCTGAGACAATGCCTCTTCCACTCCAGGAGCAGAGCTCAAATTTAAAAGAAGAGGAAAAAAAGTCAAAAAATAATGAACAAAAATCAACTAAGAAAAAGAATCTGATGGTAGAAAGTTATTATACAGACACAGAAGATCAAGACACAAACTCAGAAGAGGACAGTTGTGTCCAAGTACCTATGGGCAAAACCCCAAATAAAACGAGATGTTGTCTCAAGTCCAAAAAGAATTCATGGAGGAGCTTGAAGTGGAGCTGAAAAATCATATAAATGAGGTAGGAGAAAATTGGGAAAAGACATGAGAGTGATGCAAGAAAACTGTGAAAAAGAGTCAACAGCTTGGAAAAAGAAAAAACTCATTAAAAAGTAGAATTGGACAAGGAGATATAAAAATCCACTGAAGAAAACAATTCAATAAAAAGTACAATTGCCCAAATTGAAAAAGAAATATAAAAGATAGCTAAGGAAAATAACGCCTTAAAAATTAGAATTGGGCAACTAGGAGCTAATGATTCTATGGGACATCAAGAATAAAATAATCACATTCAACAGAATGAAAAAATAGAAGAAAACATAAATACCTCATGGGAAAAGCAACTGACCTGGAAAATAAATGGATGAATCTATTTGATTGAATTATATGAAAATAGATGAATAGACAATGTCAGAATTATGGCACTCCCTGAAAGCCACAATCAAAAGGAGGACCTAGACAGAGCTTTTCAAGAAATTATCAAGAAAAATGGCCCTGATATCTTGGAACCAGAGGGCAAAAGAAGAATTGAAAAAATCCATTGGTAGTCAGAGCCAAGATGTGCAGAGTAAATGCAGGGACTCACTTAAGGCGTCCCCCAAAGTACTCAAATACCTTTTGAAAATGACTCTAAAACTTAGAATCTAAAAAAATTCTAGAGCAATAGAACTCATAAAACGATAGAGTGAAAGAAATTTCCAACCAAAGACAACTTGGAAGGTTGGCGGGAAAGGCTTGATGCACCAGGGTGAAAGAGGAGTGCAATATGGTGTAGGTGGTGCCAGCACAGTCCAGGCCCCAGGAAAACCAGAGCAGGACCCCCAGAAACTGAATCACTGGCAGCAGTGGTGGTTTCCAGTCCTCTCAGTCCACAGATGCCAAAGACAACATCAAAGGTCAGCAGGAAGGGTCTGTCACTCCTAGGTGAGAGCTAAGTGTAGTCAAGCACAGACCACCCACCCCAGGAAACCAGAAGCAGGCCTTGGGACTGATTGAATCAGCAGAGGCAGTGGCAACAGCTTCTTCTGGGGCCCTAAGTTGAGAAATGGTAAGGGAAGATCAGAAGGAGAGGACAGGGGTCTTTTTGCTAGCACTGAGGCAGGATTCTGTGGTTTGCCCATACTTGGATCTGGGTCACAGTCCTGAGTGGCAGTCCCAGGGTGAAAAGGAGCACTAACTTTAGCAGAGCTTGTGGAAGCAATGGAGGGGAGAGAAGGGGGGTCACCCTTACAATTCCAGCATGAAGAAGAATGCTTGTGGTCACTCACAAAGCAGAGTATAGGCCAGGAGAGGAGGAAAAACCTCTCCTTAAATCCTACCACCTTGGAAGAACTGAAAACTTACAGGTCCTTGAAGTATCTCTGAAAACAGCTGCACAAAACCCCTGAAGCTTGGGACAGTGAGCCCTCCACCCTGGCAACAGAGTCCTACTTTTTTTTTTGCTTTTTTTTGGAGGGCAATTGGGGTTAAGTGACTTGCCCAAGGTCACACGGCTAGTTTTTTGTGTTAAGTGGAGGGAGAAGCAGCTGAGGTGCAGTGGCTGTGCAGGCACTGCCACATGGCTACTTCAGAGTTCCTGGCCTGCAGATTGTAGGGGGACCAAGAGACCAGTGTGAGGGGTAGTCATTCTTGCTTTAACCTACTTGGATCTGGACTAGGGTAGAAGTCCAAGGGTGTGTGACAAGTTTGCTAGAGTGTGTGGAGGCTTCAGAGAAGGCACCTAACTAATAGCTCCAGCAGCTGTGAAAACCCCAGCAATTGGCACAAAGCTCCTCTTTCTAGTAGCAGAGTTCTACTATGACAAAAAGCTCAAAAGTCAGGTAATTGAGTGGCAACATGAGCAAGCAAAGGAAGCAAAGCAGCAATCCAACATTTGATTCCTGTTTTGGGGACAAAATGGATCAAAGCATGGAATAGGAAAAAAAACAACAAAGTCAGAACTCCTGCACCAAAAGCTTCAAAGAAAAATACGAGCTGGTTACAGGCCATAGAAGGACTTAAGAAGGATTTTGAAAACAAAATAAGAGAAATGGAGGAAAAATTGGGAAGAGAAATGAGAATGAAGCAAGAAAATTATAAAATGAGAGCCAACAATCTGACTGAAAAAAATAACACCTTAAAAATACACTAACTCAAATGGCAAAAGAGGCTCAAAAAGGCAATGAGGAGAAGAATGCCTTAAAAAGATAAATTTTCCGTATGGAAAAAGAATCTTATAAGCTCACTGAAGAGAATCATTCCTTCAGAATTAGATTGGAGCAAATGGAATCTAGTGACTTTAGGAGAAATCAAGATACTATTTATTAGACAGATCCAAACAAGTGAAAAAATAGAAGGCACTGTGAAATATCTCAATGGGAAAACCACTGACCTGGAAAATAGATCCAGGAGAGATAATTTAAAAATTATTGGACTACCTGAAAGACATGATCTAAAAAAGAACTTAGAAATCATCCTTCAAGAAATTCTCAAAGAAAATTGCCCTGATGTTTTAGAAAAAGACGGCAAAATGGAGGTTGAAAGAATGCACCAATGATCTCGTGAAAAAGATTCCAAAAAGAAAACTCCTAGGAATATTACAGCCAGGTACCAGAATTCCCAGATCAAGGAGAAAATATTACAAGCAGCCAGGAATAAACAATTTAAATATTGTGGGAACACAATCAAGATAACAAAGGATCTGGCAGCTTCTACACTGACAGATTGAAGGGCTTGGAATATGATATTCTGGAGGTCAAATGATCTGGGATTAAAACCAAGAGTCACCTCCCCAGCAAAACTGAGTATCGTGTTTCAGGGAAAAATATTGTCATTCAATGGAATAGAGGACTTTCAAGCATTCTTGATGAAAAAACCAGGGTTGAATTGAAAATTTGACATGCAGACACAAGAAGCAAGAGAAGCATGAGAAGGTAAACAGGGAAAAGAAATCATAAGGAACTTATCAAAGTTGAACTATTTATATTCCTTCCTAGAAAAACAATAATTGTAATGGATGAAATTTTTCTCAGTATGAAAATAGCTGAAGGGAATAAAAATGTGTGCGAGTGTATACATGTATACATACATACATACATACATACATATGTCTTCATAGGAGAGTATATGGGCATATGAATATGTGAGTGTGTGTATATATGTCTACAGGTATACCTAGACAGAGGGCACAGGACCAATTTAATAGGAAGGGCTGACACTTAAAAGGTGAAATTAAGAGGTGAGAGAGGAATATAATGAGAGGAGATAGGGAAGACAGAATGGGGTAAATTATCTCTTATAGAAGAATCAAGGGAAAACTGTTACAATGGAGGGGAAGAACAGGAAGGCAAAAGGGAATGAGTCAATCTTATTCTCGTTGAATTTGGCTTAGGGAGGGAATGGCATAAACACTAAATAGGGTATCTCACTGTACAGGAGAATAGGGGGGGAAGTGCATGAGAGGGGGGATGATGAAAGGGAGGGCAGGCTGGGGGAGGAGGGAAGGTGGAAGCACCCACTTTTCAAAAGGGACAGCATCAAAGTAGAGAATAGAAGAAGTGGGGGTAGGATAAGATGGAGGGAAATATAGTCAGTCTTTTACAATGTATGCACTATAGAAATATTTTGCATAGCTACACATGTAAAACCTATATTGAATTGCTTATCCTCCCAGTAAGGGTGGATGATGAGGGAGGAAGAGATAAAATCTGGAATTCAAAGTTTTAAAATCAAATGTTTAAAAAATGTATACATGGTTATTATTATTATTATTATTTTACATGTAACTGGGAAATAATGTATATGGGCACTGGTGCATAGAGATCCACCATGCCCTACTGGAAAGTTGGATGGGGAATGGGGGAAGATATGGGAGAGAGCAGATTGGGGAAGGGGATATTCAGTGGGATCTCTGTTTTGCGGTGGTGGGTAGGAGAAAAATGGGGAGAAAATCTGTAACTCAAAATCTTGTGGAAATTAATGATGTAAACTAAAAAATAAAAAAGAGAGAAAAAGAAAAAAATGCTTGACATGTAATTGGGAAAAAATAAAATACTATTAAAATCAATAGAGAATTTTTTAAAATAAGAATAATGCATTAAATATCTGGTAATAAGTCAGAGCATACATAAAAACAACCTCATATCAGTTTTGTTTTAGTTTTTGTCTTTTTTTATTTTTTTTTCAGAAATAAAGGATGAGATTTACCATTTGAGTGATAATACTTATGGTGAGGTTGTATTAATATATAAAATATAATACTATGAGCAATGGTCTGAGTTTAGATGCTTTACTAATGAAAATATCAAGCAACAAGCATGAAGTAAGTGTCTACTATGCACCAAGCACTGAAGCAACTGTGACTTATTTCACACAACTATGAAAAATAATAAAATTCACATTGAAAAAAATTATTAATAATATCAAGGTGAACTGTAAAAAAAATGGCAAGCCTTGTTCTGTCAGATATCCACTTAAAATATGTATAAGATGTGATAAGATTGGCTGATTGCCCATGATACAATTACAATTATCAACACTACCTGGTAATGGGAAGAAAACATTATTACCTAATGTTTTATCCTACTCTGTTTAGAACTATATTCATAGAGTAAGCAAATGTTTAATGACCCTACTGGTATCACATTACCACTGAGCAAAGCATTATCAATCCAAAACTGCAATACTGTGGTCTGCCATTAATATAAATTAGCCAGGAAGGCATTGCATTTCATTCATTCAGCAGAATTTATTAAGCACCTACAAATACTATATCCAGGCACTTTGTTAGGCATTGGAAAATGATGAAAATTAAACAGTCCCTGCCCACAAGGGGCTTACATTTTCCTCTACTAAAACCAAGGCCTCTCCTGTCTCTGCACTTACTTTTCCTCAACTGATCCTGAGAGTATGTGCCTCTTACTCAACAGGTAGGATTTGGAAGCTTCCTTGCTCCAGATATTATAATATGCATGGTGGCTGAATGAACTTCTATTTGCTTCATAAAAATATCAGAAAAGCAGGGCAGCCAGGTAGCACAGCAAGTAAGAGCACCGGCCCCAGTGTCGGGATGACCTGGGGATCAAATCCGGGCTCAGATACTTAGCACCACACCCTGAAATAACTGGCTGTGTAACCTTGAGCAAGTTACTTAACCCCAATTGCTTTAAAAAAAATATCAGAAAAGCAATAGTACCTCAAACTTCTGTAACCATTAAGTGCCCATATATGAGACCTCTTCCTTAGTGATAAGACCTTGCACATTGTCAACTATGTATATATATATATATATACTATACCTTTCACTGACACATTCCAGTTTAGGATAAGGGCTCATACTGCAAACCCAAAAGTAAAGTGTATGTGATAAGGGACTAAAACTCTTCCAATAAAACATCACCTTAAATGAACTGAAAACTTACAGGACTCTAGAAAACAGTAGCATATTAAAGCCTGTAGTTTGGCACAGTTCCTCCTCACCCTCAGCTGAGCAAAGCCCAACTTTAATATAAGTCCAAAAAAAAATCCCAGATTGAGGAAATGAAAAACAAAAAGACCATGAAAACTTAGTATGGTGACAGGGAAGACCACTACATAAGCTTAGAAGAAAACAACAGTGTTAAAGTAGCTTCAGGCAAAGTCACAAAAAATTCTAATTGGACCCAAGGTCAGAAATAATACCTTGGAAGAGTTAAGGAAAAAGATAAAAATGGTAGAGGAATAATTGGAAAAAGAAATAAGAGTATTGCAAGAAAGTTATGAAAAATGAATTAACAGCTTGGTAAAAAAAAAAACACACACACACATACACACACAAAAAGTACTGAAGAAAATAACACCTTTAAAATAGAAAAGGCCAACTGGAAAAAGAGGTACACAATTTACTGAAGAAAAGAAGCTCCTTAAAAAACATAGCTGACCAAATGGAAAAAGAGGTATCAAAGTTCAGTGAAGAAAATAATCTGTTAAAAATTAGGATACAATAAGTAGAAGCTAATGACTCCATGAGACTTTAAGAAACAAAGTCAAAAGGATGAAAAAACATCCTTTTAGAATTCACAAGTTCTACAAAGTCATGTATATACTCACTAGTCAGTCAATAATCATATACTAAGTGTCTATGTTCCAGGAACTATATGAATTTACTCACCTAAGATCAGGAAAGGACAAATACAAAGAGGCAGAGGTGGTCATGTATTCACAGCTTCATGGAGGCCATGAGGAGGACAAAGAAGTGCCTTGTATCCCACCTGACTCTCATGACAAGTGTTAAGTAGTCCTCATAATTCACAGTTTCATGAGCCCTATGGCTTGCTTTTATATAAACCCTTAAGTAATCAATTATTTTATCCTTGAAGACAATTAGAAGATTTAGTCATCACACAGGGCCAAGATCCTACATATGGCCAGTAAGAGGCACTCCTTAAATTTCCATACGACAGACTAAAACCAGATGAAGGATATTTGCCCATGTTTCAAAGAATTGACCTATAAGCAAGGTCATTCATGTTACAGTTGAATTACAAAACCTTCCCTAGGTTGAAGAATGTCAAAAACTATGAAATGCCTCACACATAGTAGGTGCTCAATAAATATAAAATAACTAAGTGCAATGTGGACAACCTTACTATCCTTGTGATCCAAAGATCCAAAAATGTCAAAGATCCTAAACCCATGGTAAAATCCTAGCCAAAGCCAGTTATCATTTGGCTGTGAAAAGAAGTGGAACTCCAATGAATGGTTAATATGAGTGAGAGAGCGAGGGGTGGGAGAGGAGAGCAGAGAGGGGGAGAGAGAAGTCCCAGTAGGATTACCCTTACATCTTACTAAATAATATGAGAATTTGCATAGTCAATAGAAGTACTGAATAAGCTTCCAGTGGCCTAGCTCTGTTTCTCTGCTGGAGCACTTGACCTTTGTGAAAACCTGCACTTTTTATATCAACCTGCTTTTATAAAGGAATGGTGAATTGTGTAGTGTCTTGAAAAGACAAACATTCCCCAGGGCCTGTAGGGTTACTGACCAGAATAATTTTAATTTGCAAGCTGAGCCTGATTTAAATCCTAGTCCCCTACAGGCACTAGATGTCAATTGTTGGACCAAGACCTTTACAACCCTCCCTGACTTCCACATCACTGACCCCAGGTAGTCTTATCTCTGCAAGATTAAAGAAAACAGCAGAAACAAAATGCCCAGAGTTAATTTTTCTTCCATTATAGCTGAGTAAGCCCTTCTTAGACTGGTTGAAAAGAACTATATTCAGGAAAGACTCCCTGATTTCAGGTTATGGATCAAGAAGCCACAATAGTCAACAATGTACTCCGGCATATTCACACAGATTTGAGTAAGAATGCATCATATTCAGAGCTGGCATGGACCTTAAAGTTCAATTGATTCAATTCTGTCACTCTGACCTAGTTATCTCAATCTTTTCAACAAGACTAGCATGAAACAGTTACATGAAAGTTACATAGGACATGGAACCCGATAAAATCAGAAATAAGGTCAGTAAACCTGCTCATGATGAAGCCTTCCTAGTGCTTTGTGATCACTGCTTCATTTTATAGAGATTCATAAAACATTTCTTTAATATCACTAAACACTGAGAATTTTCTAAGGAAATAATATTCATTAGCCTGTAGTTTATACTGTTCCCATTATACTAAGTGTCTTTGTATTTTGTAACTATATGGAAAACTCATGTCTAAGACTAGCCTTGAACATCATCTCTCCTCCCCACAAATAGTATATTTTAAATCTGGACTTATTTCAAATGCATCTTAAATTTGATGTTCACATTTTCAGTCCTATTAAAAAAGACTTTTCTTGACATCATATTACCTCAAAATACAATTTTATGGAGAACTACAGTAGAACAAGACTCAAAATTCCCTAACCATGATATTACATCACACATCTCAATGCTTTTGCACATTACTCCCTGAGCTTGGAATGCTTTTTCCTCCATATCTACACTTCTTGGAATCCTTACTTCTCCTCAGTAGTCACCTCAAGCATTACTTCCTACATAAAATCTGTCCTGACCTCCCAGTGGTTAGGACTCTAGCTGTTACTCCCAAAAGATTGTTTGTATTTTGTATTTATTTATCTGCTATTTTGCCTTGGAAATCACAAGTTCAAATTTAAATGTTTGAAAGATACCTATATCATACCATTAAAGGATTAAAATAGATGTTATTGTAAGTCAGCTTAGATAAAATTATTTGATAAAACTGAATATGAATTGCTCCTGCCCCTCCCTGACCTTTTTGTTTGTTTGTTTGTTTTTTATGAGATCAATAGAGTTTTTAGAAGAGATTCTAAACAAGTAAAGAAAACTCTGGATCTGATTCTAGACTCATCAACAGCAAAAAATTACTCCATGATACCCAAGTACTATTATGGGGATGTCATAGAATCAGAAAAGAAAGACTGTCAGCAATTTCCTAGAAAGATCGTAAGAAATTTTCTAGAAAAGGTACACATAATGTAATTATTTTTCCAATTTTTTGGGGGGGGGAAACAATATTTTTACACCACTGAAAAACTGATAGTTTATTTATTACAAAGACACATGCAAAAAATATCAAACCCAATTCACTGGTACAATCATTTATATGATCAGATAAATATTAACATTTAGAATATCAGCATCTATTTATGTCCACTAGAAGAGTGATTTAGTGGTGCCTGTAGCCATGATAACCAAAAAGCAACACATGCACATTTTTTTTAGTATATAAGATAGCCAAATACAGACCAAGTAACTGGGAGAATGCATTCAGATATGGCTTCAACAGGAAATTAGGATGCTTATTTCTATCTGAATATCAGTGAAAAGTCTGTACTAGTGGGAAACTCATATTTTCCCCACTAGCTGCCTCAGACATTAAAGACTTTCTGAATGGAAGACCAAAAAACAACAGTTTACTACATCCCTTGTCTTTTAGTTCAGTATCATCATGTATCTTAAGATATGTTGCTGCTGATTGATGACAGTAAGAATGCATTAGAGTTCATTAGATAGTATAGGCAGATGGATGATCACCCGTTCTTCCTTGTTATCATATATTAATAAGTTCCCCTAGCATTTTAACAGGCAATTAGAGACCTTTGGATAAATTAAAAAAGTTATCTTTTGTCATTCATATCCAAAAGTGACCAAGAATATCATATACAAAAAGAATGATACATATGAGAAAAGGGAAGCTGTCATCTATCAAGAACTTTTCATTCATACTGACTATATCATTTCCAATAATGCTGAATGATAAAATAACTCTAAAAGGATAAATTATGTAGATTAATCATGCAATACATTATGAATTACAAATCCACAAAAGGGTTATGCCAACTTAATACTTATATTAATTATGACATAGTGAATAAACAATTCCTTAGAGGTATTCTACCAAAGAATTAAAAATATGATTAAAAAGGCATCCATCATATGATGACTCCCTGAATGGAACACTGATTTCTATGACAGCATATGGTAGATCCTAAAGCAGACACACAATGACATAATTGAAACTGGAAAATATTTGTGTGATAACTGTGATTTTTGAAATATATTGCTTGATATTATATTTTTAAATGATAGAATTCTAATAAGGAGTCACTTAGGCTAAGTGGTCATTATGACTATAAACATATAATCAATGACAGATGACATACACATCTCTACTGTCCTCATTCTTTCTGACCCTGTGGGCTCCCAACTGACTTCAGTGGCTGCATAGCAACATCCGCTCATGGGGTCACCAATTCAAACCCTCACCCAATTTCCCTGACCAGAGTCTGAAAATGATAAGTGAACTGGGGAATTCCCCCTTTGTGTGTGGATCTGATTAGGAATATCCCTTCACATATCTGACATCTGACAGAAAATCTTTTTCTTTCATCCATGAGCATTGTTATTTTGGAAGACGTTAAATGTTATTGCTAAAAAGAGATAAATCTAATGATACTTAGTTGTTCGGGTCATTGTTTAGAATGTAAGTGGTACATAGAAGTTAGTTGAATTTTTACCCTAAAAATGAATATTCTTTTACATCCATAACATGTATCTACAATACCTGGATAGAGAAGATAGAATTAAACATGAAATAACAAATCTATAATTTGTAACATGTTATATTTGAGTTTAAATTACACTTGGGATTTTGTGCATTTGCTCAGAAGTTTGTTTAATTATAGAATGATTAATCCAGTGTGGAGTGGTAGAAAATGAATCAAAATTCATCAAAAGTATTTGCTATACTTAGTAAGTTACAAGTAGAAGACAATGGAAACAAGGGGAAAAAAAAAGAAAGCCTTCATAGGGATTAAACAATAAATGTTTGTGACTTACCTGGTGAAACATGTTTTATATGAATTATTTTCAATGTTTGTTTAATCAGTTTTGAAGATATTTAAAGTTACACTCAGCAATTTTTTTTAAAGAAAATGGCTTAAAATACAGAGGGGTGGAAAGTCACAAATCGCAAGTCTGCCTGGCACACCAGCTTGTCAGTAAAAGTAATTTGAGAGAAGAAAAAGAAATGCAAACAAATAATAAACAGATTGTACTAAACCCTGGTGGACAATTAAGAGAGAAAACCAACTACATATTGAAGAAAATACAAGATGACAAACTACCCTATTAGCTTTACATTCATGCTGTGTGCCTGACGACCAAAATTTAATTAAAACTAGACACAATGATATTTTATAAAGTATCTAATGAATCCTCAGGGACAAAAAAAGTCTATAAAGTCCTGTAGAAATGAGTTGGGAAATGGACACCCATGGTTCCCTGTAAAAAATCTGCCTTTATTCCCTATGTATGGAATATTGCACCTCCCGAGGCAGCAAAAGAAAAAATAAAAACACATTGAGGTGAAATAAATTTAATTTGGATAAACACCATGTTTGAGATGGGAAATGCAGGACAACTGGGGGGAGGTTTTTCTCATTCATAGTGATTTGGCTATTTTCCCAAAAAAAATCATGGAAAAAATTTAAGTATATTTTATCAAGTTGTTTTCAATGCTATATCCCTATTCTATGCCAAAACATCCAAACAACTCCCCATTGGATGGCCAGCTTCTACTGAACTAAAAATAAAAACAAACAACCAAAAGTTATTTCAACTTCTAGATAAGTAT
Source organism: Petaurus breviceps papuanus (assembly GCF_028583685.1). Taxonomy (NCBI): domain Eukaryota; kingdom Metazoa; phylum Chordata; class Mammalia; order Diprotodontia; family Petauridae; genus Petaurus; species Petaurus breviceps. The sequence goes on along the minus strand of NW_027185761.1, from coordinate 4,358,290 downwards.
ATCTTCACAGTAAGTAGAAACACAATCCAATTTTGTTAAGTTTATTTGGGGCATAATTTACATTTCATTTTTTTTCCTTCCTTCTGTTCTGACTTCTCTTTTTTCTTCATTCTTCATCTTCCCAAATAAAACTTTTTGTACTTTTAAATTACTTTTTATTTTAAGTGTTCAAATTTTGTCTACCCTAAACCTATACAACCTTCCTTGATCCACAGGACTAATAAATTTTCAAGAAAAAAAATTTTTCACTCCACTAATATCTTCAATTCAAAAGAGAATTTATACCTCTATAAGGTGTTACTATGTAGGGTCAGTAATACTGTTTTCAGATAATCTTCTATTTGCTTCATTAAGTGTTTTTATTTTATTTTATCACTGATGTTGACCTTCAAGCTTCTTTCATTCAGTAATGATTCTACAAAATATGTGCAACAATTCTTGAGAGTAAGGGTACCACAGATCTGGTCAAACATCCATCTTACTCCCAATAGACAGAAACAAAAATTTCAAATATAAAGGAAAATGATGCATTACCTGGGTCAATGTGGAATTGTTTGCACAAAACTATAAAAGAACCTAAAAATTAAAGGCATGATGGAGGGAAGAGAGAGAAAAAAGCAGAGAAGGTAACAGAATGGGAGGGGATAATGGGGTTTATTGAAGTTGAACATACAGATAATCCTAACTTCTTCCCTGAATAGTTTCAATGACCAGAATAACCATAAAGATATAGAGATGGGTGTGAATAGGGTTTTAGAATAAAGATAAATGATCTTTAAGAGTAAGTCAATTATAAAGTAGTTTCCAAATTGCTCTCCCCCATATCCTGAAGCATCTTTCTGAACACTTCCTTGACTTTTAAGACATTTTGCACATGCTTTAACAAGCAGGGCTCACTTTAGGGAAAATTGTGGTGGGGGGGGGGGGTTCTTTAGAACCTCTCCCTTTTATGTCATTTTCTATTATAACACTACTAATGCAATTGACCAGCAACGAAGTCATGAGTAATTGTGGCAGAGAAAGACTATCAGACCTAGGCAATGAATTTAAAAGTTTTGGGGGTTTTGCTTGTTTGGTTGGTAGTTTTAAAAGCATCCTTGTACTTGTTTTTGTGGCTAATGTGGTCTTTTCCACAGGCTAGCCCACACAGAATAGTAAGTTCCAGAAGGGAAGAGATAAGGTTTCTAAGTCTCCCTTTCCAGAAATCCTAAGAGGCATCATCCTACTTAGTTTCTCTTTATACTGTACACCTAATCACCAAAGTCCCTTCCCTGGAGACTCACACCAAAATTGGGAGACTCCCTGAATCATATCATACATATACAATAAATAGGATAAATTCACCTATAAAACCAAATAGGATATAAATGGATTATAAACCAGAATTTAACTATCTGTTGTATATGAGAAACATACTTGAAACAAAGAAACCCACAGAGTTAAAATAAGGGGCTGGAGTAAAATCTATTACACTTTAGCTGAAGCAAATAAGTCATGGGTAGCAATCATGATCTCAGAAAAAGAAAAAAAATAGGCATATACAAAGAGAGATAAACAGGAAACTACATCTTGCTAAAAGGCATCACAGACACTAAACTATTATCAATATTAAACATGCATGCACCAAATTGCATAGCATCCAAATTCCTAAATAAAGAGCTAACTGAATTATAGGAGGAAATAAAAAATCAAACTATACTAGTGGTATACCTCAATTTTCTCCTTTCAGAGACAGATAAATCTCACCATAGAATAAATAAGAAAGAAGTTAAAGAGGTGAGTTTAGTCTTGGAAAAAGAAAATATAAATAGACCTCTGGAAAAGTTTGAATGGGAATAGAAAGGAGCATATCTTTTTCTCAGCCACATATGGCACCTTCACAAAAACTAACCATGTATAAGGACATAAAAACCTCACAACTAAATGCAGAAAATAGAAGCATTAAATAGACCATTTTCAGATCATAATGCAATATAAATTACACTCAAAAACAGCCAAGATAGATTAAAAATTAATTGGAAATTAAATAATCTAATCCTAAAGAATGAGTGGGCCAGAGAACAAATCATAGAAATAATCAATAAATTCAACAGAGAATGACAATGAGAAAATGTTGAAAAACTTGTGGGAAAAAGCCAAAAGAGTACTTAGGGGAAATTTTATATTTCTAAATGTATAGATCAATAATGAGAGAAAGATCAATGAATTGTGCATGCAACTAAAGGATTAGAAAAAGAACAAATTTAAAAATCACCAATTAAATACCAAAATGGAAATCCTGAAAAATCAAAAGGGAGATTATTAAAATTGAAAGTAAAAAAAAAACATTTAGACAATAAAAAATTAGGATCTAAAACTATGAAATAAAACATAAAATATATAAACCGTTGATTAGTTTTGTTTTAAAAAAGAACACGAGATTACCGATATCAAAAATGAAAAGGGTGAATTTACTACCATGGCAAGGAAATTAATGTAATAATTAGGAGCTATTTTACCCCATTACATGTTAACAAATTTGACAATTTAAGTAAAATGGATGAATATTTACAAAAATGTAAATTTCCAGGTTAACAGAAAAGGAAATAAAATACTTAAATGACCCCATTTTGGAAAAAAAAAATGAACAAGCCACCATTTAACTCCCTGAGAAAAAATCCTCTGGAGTGGCTAGCTGGCACAGTGAATAGAGCACCAGCCCTGGAGTCAGCAGGACCTGAGTTCAAATTTAGGCCCAGCTACTTAACACTTACTAGCTGTGTGACCTTGAGCAAGTCACTTAACCCCAATTGTCCTGCCTTCCCCCCTCAAAAAAAAAAAAAATCCAAGAAAAAGAAAAAATTCTTGAGACCAGATGGATTTACAGGTGAATTCTATCAAATACTCAAGGAACAATTAATCCCAATCTGCATAAATTATTTGGAAAATAGGTAAAGGAGCCCTACCAAATTCCTTTTATGACACAATTGTGATTTGTTTGGGGTTTTTTTCAATTTTTATTTACTTTTAGTTTACAACATTCAGTTCCACAATCCCTTGAGTTCCAAATTTCTTCCCCATCTCTCTCCTCCCAGCTCTGCCTCCATGGTAGTATGCAATCCAATATAGGTTCTACAAATACCTTCACATTAAATATTAGTCAAGTTGTAAAGAAGAATTATAACCAATGGAATGAACAATGAAAAATAAGGAACAAAACAAAAAAGAAAGAGAGCAAGTAGTTTGCTTCAATCTGCATTCAGACTCCATAGTTCTTTCTCTGGATTTGGTTAGCCCTTTCCATCATGAGCCTTTTGGAGTTGTCTTATACTGTTGCATTGCTGAGAGGAGCCTAGCCTATCAAAGTCAGTCATCACAGATACAATGTGTTTGTAATTGTGTACAAACAAATATTATTTTGATACCTAAACCAGGGAGAAAAAAAAAACAGAGAAAGAAAACTTTGGACCAATTTCCTTAATGAATATTGATGGAAAAAATGTTAAATAAGATACTAGTTAGGAAATTAAAGCAATAAATCACAAAGAAGAGATCATATATTATGACCATGTAGGATGTACATCAGGAATTCAGGGATCGATCAATATTTTAAAAGCTATCAAACTTCTGGGATTCAAGATGGCAGAATAAGCAATAAATCACTATAATTCTTCCATATTTCCCTCCAAACAACCATAAAATTAAGCTCCAATACAGATTCTGGAACAGCAAGACCACCAAGAAAAACATAATATAAAACAATTTTTTAAGCAAGGAAACTCGGAGGAGAGGAAAGAGGGGTCCATCTCAATAAGGTGAAGGAAGAATGTCGTCCAGGATAGGAAGCAAGCTGGAAGCAAGCCCCACTTTAGCAAACTAATAGGAGATCCTGAGTCCCAATGTGGGGGAGTAGGTAAATGCCAATAACAGGATGCTCCCAGCCCATGCCTTAGCATAACCACAGAAACTGGCAGACTCCAGCTCCAAGAACCACCATGTACTTCAGTGGAGTCCAGGGCAGGCAGGCATTCTTCATCAAATGGGCCTCCATATGCTTCAGCACAGCCTCAGGAGGATAGGCATCCTCCAGCAGCCAGACCTCCATTTACTTCAGCACAGCCCCAGGCAAACAGGTAGAGGGCAACACTACAAGGGGTCCTAAACAAATGCAGCAACCAGCACCAGCCCCACTATGCTTCAGTACAGCCCTGGGAAACAGGCAGCCTCCAGAAGCCAGACTACCACATGTTTCCATGAATCCCTGGGGAAATGCAGAAACACCCCACCAACCTCAGCACATACCAGAAACCACCACTAGGACCTGAGCTCAGCACCAAGTAAACTGACAGTCCCCTAAGCCTCCAGGAGCACCAGCCAACACTTACCCCTCAGCATAGTTCCAAACATGAGGGTCAGCTGTGGGCCTCAGGAAAATATCAGCACAGCACTAGGTAAATAGCAGAGGCCTATAGCCATTAGCATGAGAAGTCTAAGATGGTATCCATCCCCCCCTTGGGAGTACAGCTCAAAGAAAGGAAAAAGGCAAGAAAAAAAAGAAATGAGCAAACTGCCACCCCCAAAAAAATAATATGACCATAATAAGATATTATGGTGACAAAGAAGACCAAGACTCAAACACAGAAGGGGACAACAATGTGAAAACACCTATGAGCACAACCACAAAGAATGATGGGAAGTGGTCTCAAGCCCAGAAAGAACTTGTGGGAGGGCTCAAAAAGGAGCTTAAAAATCATATAAAAGAGGTAGAAGAGAAAATGGGAAAAGAAATGAGAGTGATGCCAGAGAACTATGAAAAAAAAAGAGTCAACAGATTGGGAAATTGCATAAAAAGTAAAATTGGCAAAATGGAAAAGGAGACACAAAAATCTACTAAAGAAAATAACTCCTTAGAGAGTACAATTGACTAAATGGAAAAAGTATACAAGCTAACTAAAGAAAACAATACCTTAAAATTTAGAATTGGGCAAATGGAAGCTAATGACTCTATGACACATCATGAATCAATCAAACAAATTCAGATTAATGAAAAAAATAGAAGAAAATGCAAAATACCTCATAGATAATAGATCTTGAAAATAGACCTTGAAAATATATCCAGGAGAGATAATATCAGAATCATAACACTACCTGAAAGCCATAATCAAAAGGAGGACCTGGACATCATCTTTCAAGATATTATCAAGGAAAACTGTCCTGATGTCCTAGAACCAGAGTGCAAAATATGCATTGAAAGAATCCACCCATCACCTCAAGAAAGAGATCACAAAATTAAAAAAAAAAAAAAACAAGGATCATTACAGCCTAACTACAAAACTATCGGGTCATGGAAAAAAAATACTACAATTGAAAAGAAACAATTCAAATATCAGGGAATCACAAATAGGATAAGACAGGACATGGTGGCTGCAACATTAAAGGATCAGAGGCCATGGAACATGATATTCCAGAAGGCAAAGGAGCTAGGACTACAACTAAGAATCACCTACCTAGCAAAATCAAGCATAATACATCAAGAGGAAAAATGGTCATTCAATGAAATAGAAGGATTTCAAGCCTTCATAAAGAGAAGATCAGAACTAAACCAAAAATTTTACTTTCAATATCAAGATCCAAGAGATGCATAAACAGGTAAAAAGAAAAGAAAATATAAAGGATTCAATAGAGCTCAACTGTTTTTATCCCTACACAGGAAGATGTTACTATTAATTCTTAAAAATTATATTATTAACAGTACAGATAGAAGGAATATACATGGAGAGAGGGTATGGGTATAAGGTGAATTTGAGGGGATGACATTAAAAAATTAAGGAATTAGAAAGAGGAGTACAATGGGTGCAGAAGGAAGAGAGAGGTAGAATGGGATAAATTATCTCACCTGAAGAAGAGAAAAAGTTCTATTACAGTGGAGGGGAAGATTGGAGGGTGGGTAATGGACATCTTTTGAACCCTACTCTCATTAATATTGGCTAAAAGAGGGAATAACTCAGTTGAATATAGAAATCTATCTTACCCAACAAGTAAGTAGGAGGGGAGGAGTTTAAATAAAGGTGGGGTGGAGAGAGATATGGTACTGACTATATGGTAGACAGATCAGGGGAGGTAGTAGACAGAAGTCAAACACTTGTAAGGAGGGAAAGGGTGAAAGGAGAGAGAGAGGACAAACAGGAGAAAAAAAATATAAAGAATAGAAATACACAGTAAACATAACTGTGAATGTGAATGGAATAAACTCTCCTATAAAATGTAAGTGGTAGCAGAGTGAACCAAAAACCAGAATCCTACAATATCTTATTTACAAGAAACACACTTGAAGCAGAGAGACACACACAGAGTAAAGGCTGGAACACAATCTATTATGCTTCAGCTGAGGTAGAAAAAAAAGCAGATGTAACAATCCTAATCTTAGACAAAGTAAAAGCAAAAATAGACGTAATTAAAAAACATAAGGAAAAACCTTCATCTTGCTAAAAGGTACCATAGATAATGATGAAATCAAATTAGAAGAGGAAGGCGTAGTCTAGTCAGATCTATGTAGAGAGGAAGAATTCACGACCAAATAAGACAAGCAATACAAAATGTAAAATAGATAATTTTGATTATATTAAAATAAAAAAGCTTTTGTAAAAAAAACACAACCAAGATTAGAAGGAAAGCAGAAAGATGGGAAAGAGTATTTATAGCAAACATCACTGATAAAGGCCTCATTTCTCAAATGCATAGAGAACTGAGTCAAATTTATGATAATACAAGCCATTTCTTAATTGAGAAGTGGTCAAATGGTATGAACATTCAGTTTTCAGATGAAGAAATCAAAGATACCTATAGGCATAGGAAGAAATGCTCCAAATCACTTTTGATTAGATAAATGCATATTAAAACAACTCTTACCAAAAAAAAAAAAAAAAAGGAAAGAAGAAAATAAAAATTGGGGCAGCTAGGTGGAGCAGTGAGTAGAACACCAGCCCTGGAGTCAGCAGGACTTCAAATCTGGCCTCAGACACTTAACACAAAAACTAGCCATGTGACCTTGGGCAAGTCACTTAACCCCAATTGCCCTCCAAAAAGGGAAAAAACACAACTCTTTGATGCCACCTCACACCTATTAGTTTGGATAAAAAAGGAAAAGCATAAATGTTGGAGAGGATGGGGGAAAATTGGGACACTGATGCACTGATTTTGGAGTTATGAAAGGATCCAACCATTCTGGAGAGCAATCTGGAATTCTGCCCAAAGGGCAACCAAACTGCACATAGGCTTTGATCCAGCACTGCCACTACTAGGTCTGTATCCCAAAGATATCATAAAAAAAGGGAAAATTATTTATATGTGCAAACACATTAATTGCAGCCCTTTTTATGGTGGCAAAATATTGGAAATTGAGGAATGGCTGAACAAGCTGGGGTATATTAATGTAATGGAATACTATTGTGTAATAAGAAATGATGAACAGATTTCAGAAAAAAATGGAAAGATATGTACAAACTGATACAAAGTTAAATGAGCCATACCAGAAAAATATTGTATGCAGTATCAGCAATATTGTGTGATGATCAGCTATGAATCACTCAGCTCTTCTCAGCAACACAATGATCTAAGACAAATATAAAGGACTCGGGAAGGAAAATACTATCTGCATGCAGATAAAGAGCTGATGGATTCTGAATGCAGATTAAAGCTTTTTTTTCATTTACTTTATTCATTCTAATTGGGTTTTTTTCTTTCCTTTTTATCTTTTTTTTCTTCCACAACTATGATAAACATGGAAATATGTTTTACATAATGGCACATGTATAAACTATATTGCTCTGCCTACCATTTTCAGAAGAGAGGAGGGAAGGTATGGAGGGAGAAAAATTTGGAATGCAAAATCTTATAAAAATGAATGCTAAAATTTTTCCTATTATGTAATTGGGGAAAAATAAAATACTATTAAAGAAAAAAATTAAAGAAAAAACTATCAGCAAAATTAATCATATTAATATTTGTTTTTTAAAAAATCATGATTACATCCACAATGTGGAGTGGCTGAATGAGAAATATGTTGGAAAACTATTTTGTTCTAAAAAATAATGAGCAGCATATGAATTGCTGCAAAGTGAACAGAACCAGGAAAACATCATGCACAGTAACAGAGGTGTTGTAACAATGATAAACTTAGCTATTATGTTCAAGACAATGATCCCAGATAATTCCAAAGGACTCAGTGATGAAAAAGGCTATCCTTTGACAGAGAACTGTTGATCTCCAAATGCCCCTGTAGAAAGTCAGTCAGTTTCTGAAAAACATGACTGATGGACCAGATCTCTTGGTCAGGAAACATAACTCCTCCAGGTTGGGCTGGACCCCACCCAATAAGGAGACCTTACTTCTGTTTAGAGTGTAAAAAATTTTTATCACTCTTAAGTTAATCTTAAGTTAAGTTTTTATCAGTAGTATCAAAGTACACAGTCAAAGTCTTCCTCTCTTGGGGCAAAGTCTTGATTAATTCAATCAGTCACTAATCAGTAACAATAGTCAAAGTACTCAAAGTACAATCAGTCACTTATTCAGCAAAGTCTTACTAAGTATCATACATAAAACCCTCCACCCTTTAGGTCACTAGTAAACTATAATTCCATAATTACTCAGTACCCAAGGAGAAGGCTTTTCATCTTGTTCTCATGTTCTCAGATTCCCTGGATCCCCTTCCATGGTCCCAGATTCTACCTGGATTCAATGGCAGACAGCTCCCAGTTCCTTGACCAGCTCTCTGGGCAGGTCTTGCTCCACACTGGCATTCACAGCGTCTAATGCATGTCAGCTCCTTCACCATTTCTGCTCCAAAGAATTCAAGGCTCAATCAAGCCACAAACAAAGTCTCAGCATCCTGGTCATGCTGCAGTCACCTGGGCACCTGGCTCCTGGGCTCCGGGGCTCCTAGCTCTAGGCTCCTGGGATCCTGTTCAGAAGAAGCTCCACCAAGACAAATTTTCAGGACTCAGTTCTCCATTTTTCTGTAGCTGTTCTGCCACCAGATCTTGGTCTCAAGGAAATTCTGACTGTGCCTCTCTGGGGCTTTTCTTATATACACAGCATTACCTACTTCACTTCCTTCAGCCAACTTCCTGTTATGTCAGTAACAAGGGGCAGGAGTTCATACCTTCTGTTTCCCCAATCAGAGGCTTGATCAGTTACTAAGTGTTAAGTACCTGCAACTTTTGCCAACACAAAGGGATCTTCAAATTCAAAATTATATTACCATTACACTATGTCTCTGTTTTCTAGCTCCTCTATTTTCTGTTTAGGGCATAGTTACCCTATTTTATAGAAGAAAAATAAACATATCACAATAACAGTAATAACTCTCATACACAGTAACAATTCAATTCAACTGAATTTAAACATTTATTAAGCTTGCACTTTGGGTAAGACATAAGTATTAGGAAAAGAGGGTGCTAAGTATTAGTATAGTAATATTAATAAAAAGTACTAAGTATTGGGGACAGAGACCAAAAGGAAAATGCCCCTGTACTAAAGGAACTGATATGCTTATGGTTCAGTAAAAGTAGTTTGTATACAAAGGAATTTCAAGTGGGAAAGAACCTTAACAGACTGGAGATAAGAAAAAAAATTCTTGAAATTGTAAGAGATGATATGTGAGGTACCCTTTGAAGAAAGTTAGAAATTCTGTGAGCTGGAAGTAAGAAATGTATTCTAAAAATGGGGATCTGTATATTTAAAGTTGGAGAGGTAGGAGATGCCATACCGATGTGTTAAGGGCAGGCAAGAAATCATACTAGAAAAGTAAATGGGTAAGTTGTAATCATATTATGAGGGTGTTTGAATGCCAGTCTTAGGATTTTAGTTATCTTTAAGACAAGACGGAGCCACTGGTGATTTTTAAGTAGGAAAGTGATGTCAGATTTGTGTTTCAATGAATGTAAGTTTGACAGCTACTGGGCAATTGAATTTACTAAGGGAACCTGTGAACAAGGAGACAAATTAGGTTATTATTGCAATGGTCTAGGCAGATGGTCTTTGGTTTCAGTCATCTTGTTGAGCTTATGTTAAGATTGTGAGAGAGTGGATAGAAGACTGAACTTGGAATCAATAGAACGGAGGTCCACATCCTACTTCTGATGCATAAAACCTGTGTGACCATAAAGAAGTAATTTACCTCTGTTATTCCTCAATTTCCTCATCGATAAAGTAAGCATGGATTCTATAGTCACTTCCAGGTCTAAATCAATAACCCTATGATTGTTAGTTTGACAATGACAAGAGAAATGTGAATGATACTGTACCACTGTTCTTAAGAATTCAGTGATAAGTTCTTCTATGGAAAGTGCATCAAAGAAAAATCACATTAGAAGGAGAAAACTCAGATATAAAAGACAACTGTATCTATAAAACTTTTCAATTCTCTTAACTCTTCAGATCCATGTTGTTCAAATGGATACATTTACACAAATTAGAATAAGCATGAGGTAGAAAAAGAGCCTTCTCAACATTGTGGTTCATCTTCTCCCAAACTTTAAAGTGACCTCTGCTGGAAGCTTGGAAGTCATGTGAAATGGTTATCTGACTTAGCTAAGACATTTGAACAACCTATTACAGTAATGTTATTGTGCAAGTTATTGTATTACCCAAGACAACATGAAAGCTTTCCTTGAAGAAGAAAGAAGTCATTTGTTCTATTGTGCCTAATGGCAAACTTTAGAGACTTTAAAAGGCTTTCAATTCTTATTACTGATATAAGTATTAATAATGTTAATGTACCAATACATAAAAGATACCTCTCATTTTAAAAACATATCCCATACACCTTTTCAAATTAAATTGCATGCAAATTTTTCTTAACACAGCATTAAAAAGGTTCAAATTACAAACTTTCTTATGGAATTGTTGTTAATGAGTCATTTCAGTAATGTTTGATTCTTTGTGACCCCATTTGGGGTTTTCTTGGCAAAGATACTGCATTGGTGTGACATTTCCTTCTCCAGCTCATTTTATAAATGAAGAAACTCAGGCAAACAGGGTTAAGTGACTTGCATAGGGTCAAATAGCTAATAAATGTATGCGACCAGATGGGAACTCATGAATACAAGCCTGCCTGATTCCAGGCTCAGCAGTCTATCACTATACCTCATATATATACTATAGCTGCTCATACTATTATACATACTATAACAGATGCATATTATTTCTATCCGGGTTATGTTGAGGTTTAGCTAGAATATAAGCACCTTAAAGTCAAGGACTATCTCTTTATTTTCTAATTTGTATGCCTAACACCTGACATAGTGACTTCCAGATATAATGTTCTTAATACTTACAGATAGATTACATAAAATACAAGCTAGATGTTAAAAATATATATCATTTAGACTTCTGAACTCAAATTATTTTTTAAATTTTTTTCACCTTTATTAATTTATTTGTTTATTTTAGTTTATAGGATTCAATTCCACAATTCCTCGAGTTTAAAAATTTTCCCCCTCCCCACCCTCCCCACCCACAGCAGCATACAATCAAGTATAGGTTCTGCAAATAGTTTCACATTAGACATTAGTCAGGTTATAAAGAAAGATTGTATCAGTTGGAATACACAATGGGAAAGAGGAAACAAAACCAAGCAAGAAAAAGAGCAGGTAGTTTGCTACAATCTGCATTCAGACTCTGTTATTTCTAGTTCTTTCTCTGAATGTAGACATCTCTCTCCATCGTGAGTCTTTTGGAGTTGACTTATAACCCTGCATTGCTGAGAAGAGTCCAGTCTATCAAAGTTGGTCATCATACATACCTTGTGTCTGTAATTGTGTACAAATTTCTCCTGGTTCTGTTCTTCTCACTGAGCGTAAGCTCATATAAGTGTCTCAAGGTAAATATAAAGTCCATCTGCTCCTCGTTTCATATAGCACAATAGTATTGCATTACATTCATATACCACAACTTGTTTAATCATTCCCCAATTGATGGGCATCCCCTTAATTCCCAATTCTTTGCCACCACAAAAAACAGCTGCTATAAATATTTGTGTACATATGGGTCTTTCTCCCAATTGTATGATCTCTTTGGGAAACAACCCTAGAAGTGGTATTGTTGGGTCAAAGGGAATGAAATTACTTACAGCCCTTTGGGCATAGTTCCAGATTGTTCTCCAGAATGGTTGAATCAGTTCACCACTCCACTAACAATGCATTAGTGTTCCAATTTGTCCACATCCCATCCAGCATTTGTCATTTGCATGTATTGTCATCTTTGCCAATCTGACTGGTGCGATGTGGTACCTCAGAGATGTTTTGATTTGCATTTATATAATCAATAGTGATTTAGAGCATTTTTTTCATATGCTTATAGATATATTTAAATTCTTCCTCTGAAAACTGCCTGTTCATATCCTTTGACCATGTATCAATTGGGAATGATTGTATTCTTATAGATTTGACTATGTTCTCTGTATATTTTAGAAATGAGTCCTTTATCAGAGACATTGGATATAAAAATTCTTTCCCAATTTTCCACTTCCCTCTTAATCTTGGTTACATTGGCTTTGTTTGTACAGAAGCTTTTCAATTTAATGTAATCAAAATTATCCATTTTGCATTTTATAATGCTTTCTAATTCTTGTTTGGTCGTAAAGTCTTCCCATATCCATAAATCTGACAAGTAAACTATTCCTTGCTTTCCCAGATTGCTTACAGTATCAGCCTTTATACCTATATCATACACCCATTTAGACTTGATTTGGGCATATGGTGTTAGATAATGGTCTATGCCCAGTTTCTGCCATGCTATATTCCAGCTTTCCCAGCAGTTTTTGTCAAATAGAGAGTTCTTATCCCAAAAAACTGGGGTTTTGGGGTTTATCAAACAGTAGATTACTATAATCATTGACTGCTGAGTCTCATGTTCACAGTCTATTTGATTGATCCACTGCACTATTCCTCAGCCAGTAGAAAGTAGTTTTGATGACTGTTGCTTTATAATACAGATTAAAATCTGTTTTAGCTAGTCCACCATCCCAAGCATGTCTTTCATTAATTCCCTTGATATTCTGGACCTTTTGTTCTTCCAATTGAATTTTGTTACTATTTTTTATAGCTCTATAAAGTAATTTTTTGGTAAATTGATTGGTATGGCACTAAATATGTAATTAAATTTTGTTAAAATTGTCATTTTTATTATATTAGCTCAACCCAGATCTGACTTTATTTGTGTGAAAAGTGTTTTGTAGTTGTGTTCATATAGGTCCTGGGTTTGTTTTGGCAGGTAGATTCCCAAATATTTCATAATATCTACGGTAACTTTAAATGGGATTTCTCTTTCCATGTTTTGCTGCTGGATTTCATTAGAGTGCTGAGGATTTATGTGGGTTTATTTTATATCCTGCAACTTTGCCAAATTTATTTATTGTCTCAAGTAGGTTTTTACTTGATTCCTTAGGATTCTTTAAGTATATCATCATATCATCTGCAAAGAGTGATAGCTTGGTCTCTTCTTTGCCTAATTTGATTCCTTTGATTACTTTTTCTTCTCTAATTGCTACTACTAACATTTCTAGGACCAGATTGAATAAGAGGGGTGATAGTGGAAACCCTTGTTTCACCCCTGATCTTATGGGAAATGCTTCTAGCTTATCCCCATTACATATAATACTTGCTGATGGCTTTAAATAGATGCTACCTATTATTTTAAAGAAGGCTCCATTTATTCCTAAACTTTCTAGTGTTTTTAATAGGAATGGACGTTGTATTTTGTCAAAAGCCTTTTCTGCATCTATTGAGATAACCATGTGGTTTCTGCTAGTTTTATTGTTGATATGATCAATTATACTGATGCTTTCCCTAATATTAAACCATTCTTGCATTCCTGGAATAAATCCTACCTGATAAAAGTATATTATTCTTATGATAAGTTGCTGTAGTCTTTTTGCTAATATTTTATTTAAAATTTTTGCATCTATATTCATGAGGGAAATTGGTCTATAATTTTCTTTCTCTGTTTTATCTCTTCCTGATTTAGGTATCAATACCATATTTGTGTCATAAAAAGAATTTGGTAGGACTCCTTCTTCACTAATTTTCCCAAGTAGTTTATAGAGTACTGGAATCAATTGTTTTTTAAATGTTTGATAGAATTCACTAGTAAATCCATCTGGCCCTGGAGATTTTTTCCTAGGGAGTTCACTGAAGGCTTGTTTGATTTCTTTTTCTGAGATGGGGTTATTTAAGTAATTTACTTTCCCTTCAGTTAATCAAGGGAACTTATATGTAAATAGTCATCCATTTCACTAAGATTTTCAAATTTATGTGCATACAGTTGGGAAAAATAATTCCTAATTATTGTTTTAATTTCCTCATCATTGGAGATAGATTTACCTTTTTCATTTTTGATACTCACAATTTGGTTTTCTTCTTTCTTTTGCTATCCTATTGACTAAGGGTCTATCAATTTTATTGTTTTTTTTTTCTTAAAACCAGCTCTTAGCTTTATTTATTAATTCAATAGTTTTCTGAATTTCAATTTTATTAATCTCTCCTTTGGTTTTCATTATTTCTAATTTAGTATTTAATTGGGGATTTTCAATTTGTTCTTTCTCTAACTTTTTCAATTGTATGCCCAATTCATTGACCTCCCTTTTCTCTAATTTATTCATGTATGCACTCAGGGATATAAAACTTCCCCTAAGAACTGCCTTTACTGCATCCCACAAATTTTGGTATTTGGTCTCATTATTGTCATTCTCTTGAATGAAGTTACTAATTATTTCTATAATTTCTTGTTTGTCCCACTCATTCTTTAGGATTAAATTGTTTAGTTTCCAATTAGTTTTTAGTCTATCTTTCCATGGCCATTTATTGTATATGATTTTTATTGCATCATGTTTTGAGAATGATGCATTTAATATTTCTGCCTTTATGCACTAAATTGTGAGGGTTTTATGCCCTAGTACATGGTCGATTTTTGTGTATGTGCCGTGTACCACTGAGAAGAAGGTATATTCCTTTTTAACCTCATTCAGTTTTCTCCAGAGATCTATCATAACTAGCCTCTCTAAAATTCTATTCACCTCCTTAACTTCTTTCTTGTTTATTTTGAGGTTAGATTTATCAAGTTCAGAGAGGGGAGAATAAGCCCCCCCCCCCCATAGTATAGTTTTGCTCTCTATTTCTTCCTCTAATTCCCTTAACTTCTCCTCTAGGAATTTGGACGCTATACCACTTGGTACATATAAGTTAAGTAATGATATTGCTTCATTCTCAATGGTGCCTTTTAGCAGGATATAGTTTCTTTCCTTATCTCTTCTAATTAGATCTATTTTTCTTTTGCTTTATCTGAGATGATGATTGCTACCCCTGCTTTTTTTACTTTACCTGAAAAATAATATATTCTACTCCAGCCTTTTACCCTTACCCTGTGCATATCCCCTTGTTTCAAATGTGTTTCTTGTAAACAGCATACTGTAGGATTACGGTTTTTAATCCATTCTGCTATCTGCCTCCCTTTTATGGGAGAGTTCATCCCACTCACATTCACAGTAATGATTACTATCTGTCTCTTTCCTTCCATCCTATTCCCTTACCTGTTAATGTTTTTGTTTCTTCCTTCTCCCTTCCCCTCCTTAAGGGTTTTACTTCTGACCACCACCTCCCTGAGTATTCCCTTCCTGTGATCCCCCCCTTCTTTACCTACCCTTTCCTCTTGCTATTATTTCCCTTTCTTCTAACCCCCCCTTACTCATCCTCCCTTACCCCTCCTACTGCCTATAGGGCACAATGGATTTTTATATTTATCAGAGTATGTTATTCCCTCTTTGACCCCAAACCAATGAAAGTAGATTTCATACAGTGCTCCTATTCCTCCCTCCTTTCCCTCTATTATGAGTTTTTGTATCTTTTCATGTTAGAATCTTAAACTTAATTGACTATGCTGATCCCTCTTTGAACCAGAACCAATGAGAATAATGTTAAAATGATGTTCATCTCCCTCTCTCCTTACCCACTACTATAGTATGCCTTTATGCCTCTTTGTATGGCACAATTTACCTTTTTCTGCCTCATCCTTTCCTTTTATCCTGTCTCTTTGAACCCCTAAATGAGATTTTTTTATCATCAGATTTGCTCATTTATACCTACACCCTCTATCTATGTATATCCCTTTTAAAGGTCGTGGTAATCATATAAATTTCAATATTGACAGGTATCAGATTCTCACATAGGGATGTAAACAGTTTGTTCTTATTTCATGCCAAGTTATGTGCATGTGTGCGTGAGTGTGTGTGTGTGCATGTGTGGGTGAGTGTGTGTTTTCCTTGTTTACCTTTTTATGTCTTTCTTGAGTCTTGTAATTGGAGATTAAATTTTCCATTGAGCTCTTCCTTTTTCATCAGGAAAGTCTGGAAGTCCCTTATTTCATTAAATGACCATCTCCTTACCTAAAAGATTATGCTCAGTTTTCCTGGGTAGTTGATCCTTGGTTGCAGTCTTAGCTCTTTTGCCTTATGAAATATCAAATTCCAATCCCTCCAAACTTTTAATGTAGAAGCTGCTAGGTCCTGTGTAATCCTGACTGTAGTTCCATGATATTTGAATTGGAGTTTTTTTTGGCTGCTTGCAGTATTTTCTCCTTAACCTTATAATTCTGGAATTTGGCTACTATATTTCTTGGAGTTTTCAATTTGGGATCTCTTTCAGGAGGAGTCCAGTGAATTCTTTTGATAACTATTTTACCTTCTGATTCTAGGACTTCAGGACAGTTTTCTTTGACAATCTCTTGGAGGATGTTGTTCAGGCTGCTTTTTTCATCATAGCTTTCTGGTAGACCAAAATTTCTTAGGTTATCTCTCCTGTATCTGTTCTCCAGGTCAGTTGTTTTTCCAGTGAGATGTTTTACACTTTCTTTTAATTTTTCAATCTTCATGTTTTACTTGATTGACTCTTGGTGTATCATAGAGTTCTGAGCTTTGATTTGACTGATTCTAATTTTTAGTGAATTATGTTCTTCAGTTAGTTTTTGAAGGTCCTATTTAGGGATGTATTTTCTCCAGTTAGGTCACAAATTTTACTTTTTAAGGATTTGTTTTCTTCAGTGAGACTTTTTTCCAATTTGGTCATTGTAGATTTAAATTTATCTTCTACCTCTCTAATTTGGGTTTTTAAATCTTTCTTGAGCTCCTCCAAGAATGCTTTTAGGGCTTGAGAGCAGTTCATATTTCCTTCTGTGGTCTCAGGTGTGAGGATAGAGTTCATGTTGTCCTCTGTATTTGGTTGTTCTTGCATTGCTATAATAAGCTCTGATCGATTTTCTTACCTTCCCCTTCTCCTTTTCAGCTTCCTTCCTTCCCATTGTAATTTCCTATTTCCTAATTTCTCAGGCTGGGAGTGAAGAGCCTGGTTGTTGACTTTGTGTGCTGTAGCCTCTGGGTGTCTAGACCGAGGCCAAGGTCAGGATTCTCATTGTTTCCCCTGAGTTACCCTGAGGCTCACAGAGTAACCTGTGGGGGAGGGGTGGTCTGGCCACTTCATATTTCTGCCTCTATGCCCCTGGACTACAGCTCAGACAGGTTCAGCAGGTGGGGGCCAGCAGTGCTGGTGTCTTCAGATTCCCCTATTAGTGCTGAAGTACACCTGGGTTTCTGTTGTTAGGGCTTGCTGTCTCCAACCCCTGGGCTTTGGGAGCTCTTTCTGGTCAGGTGACATGGGCTTGTTGGGACCCCTCCCACCCTTCACTGCAGATTCCTTATTGCTTCAGTTATACCCTTTCTCCATGGCTCTTAAGCCTGAGGCTATTTCCACTATTTCAGGATTTTACTCTGAGTGGAGCATTTATCTCTGGGTTTTCTAGGTCAGGGAGGGGGAATCAGAACAGCTAGAGTTTACTTTGCCATCCTGGCCCCTGGAAAATCAGTCAGGTGATTTTTAAACTTCCAGGCTGTGGGCTGATAGCCTAAGGAGAAGCTGCTGTCTCTGCTGTGTGCCCTGTTCTTTTTTCTTACCCAGCTCTGATGGATCTTCCCATCCTGTGGTGATAAGGCTTTGAATCACCCTTGGGATAGGTGAGTCTGCTGGCTGGAGCTCCTTCTCTCTGCCCTGTAGTCCATTCTGTAGTCCAGGTTGGTGCAGCCCCTGCATGCTCTGTGCTCTCCCTGCCCAGACCCAAGTGGGCACTTTCCTGGGCTGGATTCTGCCATGCTCCAATGGATTCTGACACTCTAAAACTCATTCAGATTAACTTTTTAAAGTTTAGTGATAGGATTCTTTGAGAAGCTTGGAAAAGTTGCTGCTTCCATTCTGCCATCATGGCTCCACCCCCCTCAAATTATTTTTAAATTATATAGGTATAGATACATGTATATACATGTAATAAGAGATGAAAATAACTACACAAATAATTTGATCATAGGCAATGAAAGGTCGTTGACAATGATGATAATGTTTTACAGATCTTTAAGTGTTGAAAACACCTTAACTAAACTACTCTATATGATCCACAAAACAATTCTATGAGGTAGATGCTACAGGCATTATTTTCCCCATGTTACAGATGAGGAAACTGAGTTTGAAAGGTTAAGTGATTTATCCACAGTTCCATAGCTAGTAAATACCACAGCCAGGATACAATCCTAGGGTCTTTCTTGACACCAAGATCAAAGTGTTCTCCACTATAACATGCTGTCATTTTCTTTATAATAATGCCTCACTATTGTTATGTAAAGAATTTATCCATTTTAAGACAAGCATGCTGCCTTAATTTTCTTTTTAAGATGGTGCTTGGTAATTGATTGGCTCGTGGTTAAAGCTAAATTGATATGGGTATTAACTTAAATACTATGCAAGAGATAATGGCCATAAAGCATTGCACAATGTTTTTAATTCTCACAATTTATCCAGTGTCCAGGAAGGTAGCAGCTAGAAATACCAGCTATTTTAAGTATTTAATCAATAATTTTAAGTAGTTAAAAGCTCTTTGCTTATAATTTAAACAAAAATCCTTGGTAGGGAAGAAGCTGCTGGGAGGGCAGTTGCTAGGAAAATGTGTGTGTGTGTGTATACCTACATAATGTTTGGTACTAAAATGTTTGATTCAGTGACCACAAAAAGATGGAAAGAAACAAATCTCCCTCTATGGAAGCAGAGTTCCACTGTGGCAAAAAGCTCAAAAGTCAAGGAATTAAGTAGCAACATGAGCAAGCAAAGGAAGCAAAAAAAGCACAGCAGTCAAACCTTAGATTCCTTTTTGGGGGCAAAAAGGATCAAAGCATGGAATGGGAGGAACACAACAAAGTCATAACCCCTGCATCAAAAGTTTTCAAGAAAAATATGAACTGATTACAGGCCATGGAAGAGCTCAAGAAGGATGTTGAAAATTAAGTAAGAGAAGTAGAGAAAAAATTGGGAAGAGAAACAAGAATCATGGGGTGGCTAGGCAGCACAGTGAAAGAGCACTGGCCCCAGAGTTAGGAGGACCTGAGTTCAAATCCAGCCTCAGACACTTAACATTTACTAGTTGTGTGATATTCGGCAAGTCGCTTAACCCCAATTTCCCTACAAAAAGAAAAAAAAAAGAAATGAGAATGATGCAAGAAAATGAAAGAGAGTCAACAACCTGACTGAAGAAAATAAAACCTTAAAAAATAGACTGACTCAAATGGGAAAAGAGGCCCAAAAGGCCAATGAGGAGAAGAATGTCTTAAAAAGCTGAATTTGCCACATGGAAAAAGAATTTCAAAAGCTCACTGAAGAGAATAATTCCTTCAGAATTAGACTGGAGCAACTGGAAGCTATAGACTTTATGAAAAATCAAGATATTATTAAACAGATTCAAACAAATGAAAAAATTGAAGATGATGTGAAATATCTCATTGGAAAAAACACTGACCTGGAAAATAGATCCAGGAGAGATAATTTAAAAATTATTGGACTACCTGAAAGCCATTCTCAAAAAAAAGAACATGGAAATCATTCTTCAAGAAATTCTCAAGGAAAATTGCCCTGATATTTTAGAAACAGAGGGCAAAATAGAGGTTAAAAGAATACACTGATCACCTCCTGAAAAAGATTCCAAAAAGAAAACTCCTAGGAATATTATAGCCAGGTTCCAAAGGTCCCAGATCAAGGAGAAAATATTACAAGCAGCCAAGAAGAAACAATTTGATATTGTGGAAACACAATCAGTATAACACCAGATTTAGCAGTTTCTACATTAAGGTATTGAAGGGCTTGGAATATGATATTACGGAGGTCAAAGGAGCTGAATTAAAACCAAGAATCACCTACTCAGCAAAAGTGAGTATCATGTTTGAGGGGAAAATATAGTCATTCAGTGGAATAGAGGACTTTCAACTATTCTTGATGAAAAAAAACCAGAGTTTAATAGAAAATTTGACATTCAGATAGAAGAAGCAAGAGAAGCATGAGAAGGTAAACAGGGAAAAGAATTCATAAGGAACTTATCAAAGTTGAACTATTTACATTCCTATATGTAAAAATTATAATTGTAACTGATGAAATTTTTCTCAGTATGAGGATAGTTGAAGGGAATATGTGTGTGTATGTGTGTGTGTGCATATATGTATACATACATACATAAATACATATGTCTATATAGGATGGCATATGGGCATATGAATACATATGTGAATGAGTGTATATATGTGAACAGGTATACACAGAGGGCACAGGATCAATTGAACAGGAAGGGATGATATTTAAAAATAAAATTAAGAGGTGAGAGAGGAATATAATGAGAGGGGATAGGGAGAGACAGAATAAGGTAAATTATCTCATATAGAAGAGGAAAGGGAAAACTTACAATGGAGGGGAAGAACAGGAAGGCAAAAGGGAATGGGTCAACCTTACTCTCAATAAATTTGGCTTAAGGAGGGAATAACATACACACTAAATTGGGTATCTCACCCTGTAAGAAAGTAGGGGGGAAGGGGATAAGGAGCGGGGGTTGATAGAAGGGAGGGCTAATTGGGGGAGATAGTTAGAAGCACATACTTTTGAAAAAGGACATGTCAAAGTAGAAAATAGAACAAGTGTGGGGCGGGATAGGATGGAAGGAAATATAGTCAGTCTTTCACAATATATCCACTATGGAAATGTTTTGCATAACTATACATGTACAACCTATACTGAATTGCTTATCTTTCCAGTAAGGGTGGGTGATGAGGGAAGAAGGGAAAGAATCTGGAATTCAATGTTTTAAAATCAAATGTTTAAAAATTATTATTATTATTATTAATTATTATTATCATTGTACATGCACTGGGAAATAAGATATACAGGCACTGTCATATAGAGATCCATCTTTCCCTACTGGAAAGTTGGAGGGGAAATGGGGGAGGATATAGGAGAAAGCAGATTGGGAGAGGGGGTATTCAGTGGGTTTGCTGTTTTGGGTTGATTGGTAGTGGAAAGATTGGGAGAAAAATTGTAACTCAAAATCTTGTGGAAATGAATGTTGTAAACTAAAAATAAACATAAAATTTATTAAGGACAAAAAAAAGAATATAGACCTAACAATGGACTGCTGAGACTACTTTCAAAGCCTTTCCAACATCATTGGCCCATCCAAAACTTATGTTCTATGGGTATGGCTGGATTATCTGCATATCACAATGAGGCACCTGAGAAGAATTCCAATGGTTACATTCTATAGAGATATAATTTAATAGCACCCTTTTTGTCTTTTTTTTTAGGGGGGGGGTAGGGTTAATAAGCTGACTCCCATAATTTGGAAGTTTCCTTAGACAAGTCATTTAATATTTCAGAGTATTTGACAATTCTATGAGACAGTATTTCAGTTAAGTTAGTGATATATATCAACAGAAGGAGTTTCTGACACCAGGAGTTGCCTGCACTGATGAAATTAATGGTCTTGGATATATACATATCAGATAGCGTATGTTTCAGGGAACTTGCTGAATGCCAAGAAATAATTATAGAGAACTTCAAAAATCCTAAACTGATGAAATAATAGTGTTTATATATACATATATAAACATACATACATATATGCACATATATACACATACATATATGCATATGTATATATGTCTAGACAGAGGGGGTTGATCCCAAGCAACACTCTAAGGCCACAAGTTGCAAACCAGGTGCTCATCTGCATTTGCAGAGTTTCCTCACTCTGGAGATCTCTGTGTTAATGAGATCACTAGTCTTGGAAATACAAATATCTATTGAATTCATAAGTTGGATAAATAAAGATATAGATAGTTATAAAAAGCTCTAGATATCCCTAGCTCTATCAATCAAATCACAAGTCCAACAAATAGAAATACAAACATATATATTAGGCATTGTAGGACAAGCAAATTTACTTGATTTTTCTTAAGCTGATGTTTAGGAATTGACTCATGCTTAAAGCTAATTGACAGGGATCAAAATTTGTATTTGCTGAGTTTGTGAGTTCATCTCTCTCTCCATATGTGTGTGTGTATGTATTCTGTACATATATGTATCAATGTACATATATAACTGCTCATGTGTGTGTATTCATACACACACATTTATGATGGATGTCAGATTTCATTACAGGAATGTTCTCAGGTGAGAAAACACCCTTTATTAATGCAAGATGCCACTAGCTATGCAACTTAAAATCTTAATGAATTTCTCAGATCACTGAGAAGCTAAGGAATTTATTCTTGCTCATACAACCAGTATGTGTTCTAACTAAAACTTGAAGGCAAGACTTCTTTACTCTGAGGCCAATCCTTTCTCCACTACATCTCATTGCCTAATAGGATCCTAAAAGGATCTCTTAAGACCTGAAGAATTCTCTTATGAGCATTTTCTTAATAGCATTTTTATGAAATTTCATTTAATGAATAAAACCCCATAACCCCACTGCCCATTACATATTTTTAGGCAACAGAGAGGATGATTCCATATAATTAAATTTCAATTGTTAAGCTCCAGACTTAAATATATTTTTCAGCTGATTTAATGGTATATAATAATTTTTAAAACTACAAGCATCCAAAGGACAGATGAGTTAATGTCTTTAATTGAACTTGTATAATTATGTGTTGGCTACATCACAACCATGTCTTAACAATGTCATCCTAAGCCATTTATATATGGGATTTTACATTTCTCAAGTAACTATTCAGTTACAAGATAAGGCCAGTATATTTAAATGGCTCTATATAGCTACCTAATATCCCATTAGTCTTGCCTCTTGAGAGACCAGGGTGGCTGGGGAACAGGGGTGCCAGGATTTAAATAATGAGATATGCTTCTCTGCTGTTCCACATTTTGGGCAAAGAATGATCAAGAAAAATAGATTCACCTAAATGAAGTACACTCATTAGATCAATTTAACAAATAAACAAATATCACCTCCTATCTTATTTTATTATTTTTAATTAATTATGGTGACAAAGCTAGAAGGAAAGGTGCCAAATGAAGAAAGGAATGAATAGCAATTCCCCGAGTCCATTTCTTTTACACTTATTTTTTTGTAATTAGATATATGAATTTTTACATTAATTTTTTTAAAAAATTCACTTCTAAATTTTCTCCTTTCCTCCCCTCCCATTGAGAAATCAAGCAATTTGAAAAAGTTATACATGTGAAATAATACAAAACATATTTCCATATTAGTTATGTTATAAAAGAAAATAGAGATTAAAAAAAAAGAAAATAAAACAAGAATACTTCGATATATCTTCATTTCCATCAATCCTTTCTCTGAAGGTGAATAGCCATGAGATACTTGGAATTGCTTAAGATCACTGCATTGCTAAGAATAGCTAAATCATTCACAGTTGATCATAATACAATATTTCTATTACTATGTACAACCCTGCATTCCTAGTATAAATCCCAGTTGGTCATAGTGTGTGATCTTTGTGATAAAATGTTGTAATTCCCCTAATAGCATTCTATTTTAAAATGTTTGTATCGATATTAATTAGGGAAATTGTACTGTAACTTTTCTTTCTCTCTTTTTGCTCTTCCTGGTTTAGATATTTTTGAGTCATAAAAGGAATTCGCTAGGACTTCTTTGTCTATTAAAAAATAATTTATATAGTTTTGGAATTAGATGTTCTTTAAATATTTGGTAAAAATCACTTGTAAATCCATCTGGTCACAGTGATTTTTTTTTTCCTTTTCAGCTCTTCCAGGACCTGAGACCAAATCACACTCTTCTTTGAGGCTTTGCATTTAACTGCTTTGATCTCATTCTCCTCTACTGAGTTTGTATTTTGATCTTCCCTGCCCCTGCTAATGCTCCTCTTTGCCCTGGGACTATGAGCTAGATCTGTGTATGGGTAATGAAACAGATTGCTTCCAGTACTAGCAAAGTGTACTTTGTAATCTTTTTTTTTTCTTCTGACCACTTGTCTACCTTCTTATCATCTGTGGGCTGAGAGCTCTGGAAGTCTCTGCTTCATCTAATTCAGTCACCTCCGATTTGGAAGCTAAGATTATGAAGATAGCTTTTTGTTAATCAATCCATAAATAAGGATTCAGTAAGTACTATGTTAAGTACTAAATGGTAAACAGAAATAAATGGAAGGCATAGATCATGCCAAAGATTTTCTTATCTACCAGAAGAGACAAAATAAATCCACATGAAATAGGGAGAAGGACAAAACATGTGATTTCACTGGTATATGAACTTGCACTTTAAGAAATTCACTCTACCGATGCAGGTTAGCTCCTTTTCTGTAATTTTTAATCTTAAAACATTTCCTAGAACACTGAAAGTTTAAGCGATTTGCTGAGTGTCACATACAATGAGTATGTATCAGAGGTGAGACATAATTCAAGGTCTTTCTGGGTTTTCTGGCCACTCTTTCTTGCTTCTTTTCTTGAACCTTAAATGATTAAACAATAAGACAATAATATATATTCTCAAGCAGTGCTGTATTATAGAGGTACTTAAGGGAATGAGTTCCTAAAGACAAAGAGGATGAAGAAAAATAAATAAATTGGTTCTTTAACAAAGAGAAATGTGATTTCTCTTCCCCCTTCCTTTCTCAATTTAAGGTCATGAAAATACCTGGATTTTGTCTCAATAACAAGGTTGCCAATACATACTACAAGAGATGGAACTTGTATTTCACATCATTTGCCAGATTCCTGATATTTACTTTACCCTATATTTAGTGAATCCTGTTTCTGTGTAAGTTAATCTCCCAATAAAAATATCAAAGAAACTCTTGAGCCACAGGAGCCAGGTAAAATCTGGATTCTTGGCTCTGGCTAACAGCATCTTTTTCAATATTTCTGAAGATCTATAATCTCATCTCTCTGCATGTTCCTTCCACTCAGCACACTGCAAAACCTTCACATAAGGAACGTGAGTGGCTATGCCCAAAAATAGATGTATAATTGCCCTTTGATAATGAGCCTCCTCATAATGAATTACATTGGGAGGGGGAGGGGAGAGGGAGGAATAGTGCTCTATCTACTGTGCTACATAGCTACTTTACAAAGTCCCATAATAGATAATATCACCATTTGAGAAGGAGGGAAGGTAGATAGATAGGTAAACAGGTAGGTAGAAAGTGATAGGGGACAAAGAGATCTTGTCTATGGATCTCTTATATGATGGATAAAGAAGAATAAGCATGTAAAACCTCTTTTAAAGAGTTTTAGAAATAAATTGTATTTATATTAAGTGAGAAAAATAATCATTATTGAGGTTTTTATAGCATAAACTCAAATGATGATCTTATGCCTCAATTTTGTTATTGAAAAATTATTAATAGAGGTTAGGGGATGAATTCCTCTGACTTATCAATCATCTAATCACATATTTTTTTTTAAAAAAATAAGCATTAGTGAAGAATGATAAAATGAAATTCTGTTACATACAGAGTTATCAGTGGAAATGTTAGGCATAGGTCATACAGCTTCCATATTGATTTATTTAATTAGATAATTGGGTTGTTGAATTTGAGGGGAGGTATATAGTTTTAGGGTATCAAAAGCTGCATTTTCATTCAGATACAGGAAACTATGAAGAGAGGGGAAATGTAATATCCCCACTGTAAACTGAACAGAAGCTGGTAGAGAGGTGACTCAGTGCTCCACAGGTATAATTGAGGAATCCAGGGATGTTGTCATTTCTATCATCATCTGTATTATCTACTTTCCCAACAATATTTGAGAATAATTTCTGTACCCCCATGAAATTCACAGTACAGAAATGTGTTGAAAAAGTTTTTCAACAATAATAATCAGATTTCATTTAATAGTAGGCAAAGGTTTTTAGGTATCACCAATTTCTCTGAATTTTTATGACCTTAATTTCATTCATTATATTCTACTATTTTAAGGAAGTTGTTTGAAAACAGATACACAAAAGGTTATTTATATATAGGCTTTGCTCTGTGTGTATATGTGTGTATTCAATTATTCATTCAAAAATATCTCCTGAATGCTTTCCATGTCCAAATAAGCAATGTAAGAGATTCCCAGGGTTGTTTTGAGGATCAAATTAGACATTATAAAACACTTAGCACAGTGTCTGGCACATAGTAAAATTCCCATATTAGTATACACAATTATAAATTTCAGCCCTTAGCTCCCACTCTCAAATGCCATAAGCTGCATTTATTTATAGCTAAATTATAAATATGTTTTCATACACAAACTGTAAATATATAATCCCATTTTCATACCTCATCAAGTTATAGAGAGGCACCTGCTTTCTTCATAGATATGCCAAAGGGACTCATGCCTGGAAAATTCTACTAATCTCATATAACTCCAAGTATTGACTCATTTGTAACCTGTATTTATTGTTTGAGAACCAACTTAATTATATTCAAAGAGGCTAATAGTAATAAGAATTGCTATTAATAATGCTTGAAAGTGTGCAAAGTGCTTTATGCATTTTAGCTCATTTGCTATAGAGAAATCTGGTCCTCAAGTGACCATCAACAAAAATATTAAAATGCATGTGTGTGTGTGTGAGTGTGTGTGTGTTTGTAAATACAAAATGGCATAAAAGTTAAAGAGAATAGCATTGAAGTCAGGAAGATCTTGGTTCAAGTCATACCTGAAACTACTTATAATGTGACTCTCAGCAAGTCATCTAATTTGCCAATTGAGTCAATCCTTCAACAAGCATTTATTAAGCCTTTGCTAAGTACCAGACACTAAGATTAAAAAGAAGGAAAACAATTCACCCTCAATGAGCTCATATTTTAATGGAAAAGATGAAATATAATTAGGTATTTATAAGATTGATAGAACAAATACAAGAAAATATACAAGGAGAAGGCCTCCTATAGTGGGTGGGATTTGAGTCAATTCTCAAAAGAAGCCAGAGAAAGGAAGAGGTAAGGATGAAGAGAGAGAACATAGAACTGTGATGGACAGTCAGGGAAAAAGCATAGACAAAAAAGGGAGACAGAATGCTGTGTGCAAGCAACACCAAGTAGGCCAGTACACCTAGATGTTATTGTGTGAGGAGAAGAATTAAGTGCAAGAAGACAAGAAAGTTAAGAATGTGCCATGTTATAAAGGCCTTCCAATGTGGAACAGATTGGTTTAAATTTCATCCAGGAGATAACAATGAACCATTGAAATTTACAGTATGGTTGAGATGGAGGAGGAATGGGGAGAGGGTATTGTTCAATGGCATGTAAGGCCTACACACTGCAGGGAAATAGTTTTGGCAGCTGAGGAGAAAATAGATGATAGAGGTGAGGGAGTTAAGATAGAAGCAGCAAGGTGAATAAGAAGGCTATTGTATTGGTAGAATTGATAGTGTTGATGGCCTGAACAAGGGAGGTGACAAGAGTAGAGAGAAGATAACATATTTGAGAGGTTACTAGTACCCACAACCATAATAGCGAAGGTCAGAAGAGGGGAGAGTAAGATAATGAGTTCTATTTTGGACCCGATGAGCCTGAGAGGCCTACTAGACAGTCAGTTCAAGATGTCCAAAAGGTAGTTGACAACACAGGACTGTTCCTCAAAAGAAAGATTATGGCTGGATATATACATCTAGGAATCATCTGCATTGAAATGACAACTGAGTCCTAAGAATCAAATGAATTCAATGATATGTAGAGAGGAAAGAGGAGAAAACCAAGGATGAAACCTTGGAGGGTACCTGTGGGAATGATATGTATGAAGATCTAGTTAGAAGGCTGAGAAGGAAGAATTAGTCACAAAATTCTAGGGAGGAAAGAGTAACCTGAAGAAGGTGATCAAAAACACCAAACACTAGAAATTGCTCAACATGTACCATGCTATACCAGTTTAGGGAGTTTGCTCACTACGATTTTGTTAAACCAGTGAAATTACAGATCTTGTCCAATATTATCAACATTAAGCAATAAGATAAGTCTATACATTAAGCAAATCTAAATAAATATAAAATATTATATAAATATTATATAAATAAATTAATAACCTTCAAGTATTTCAAAGATCTTTCAAAGTAGGTCATTGACCTCATTGTCTCTTCCAGTCTTTGGAATCCAATGGCAACACAAAAGTCAAGATGACAGGCAATAGCCTGGGATGCACTGGATAACTTTGGCATCTTTAATCTAACCAAGTCCTAAGTATTCCACAGGGCCTGCTTCAGTCACCTTCATGGCCCATTGGAACAAACTATTTACAACTGTCTATTTCACCAAGGGAAGTCTTCACATGCTTGGGGTAGCCTCCCCCCTAACTCCAACAGGTTTGAGACTTCTTGGAGCCATAGGTGAGAGCTGGGTGGCAGATGGACACCAAAGAAAGAAAGCAGACCTGAAAAGGGCTCGCTAGTCCTCACACCAAAGATATACTAGTATACCCCAATTCAGATTCAAAATTGAGGTCACTCAATTCTCACTAGAGCAAGAACTTTAGAATTTCATCTGTCACACATTTTCAAGGTTTTGTCTCCATACAATCCCCACTAAAAAAAAAAAAAGATAATAGTTCTAGTTTCCTGGTCAAATCTCACTTGGATCACTGTATTTAATTGTGAACAACACCCTTTAATAACAATATTGATGAACTGTAGTGTCCAAAGAAGGATCAACTAGATGGTGAAGGGCCATAAGAACATAACATGAAAACTAGTTGCAAAAATTGGAAATGTTCAGAATAAAGAAGAAAAGGCTTAATGGAGATAATAGCTGCCTTTAAGTATATGTAAGACTCATGTGTAAGAGAAGAGAAGATGTGTACTATTTAACCCCAATAAGAAAAATTAAATGCAATAGATAAAATTTGCTGAAGGGCAGAATTCAGATTTGATTTCAGGAAATAACTTCCTGATTACCTCATCTTCTAAAAGAATCTATTCCCACCCTTTCTAAATTCTACTGCCTTCCCCCTATTATTTCTTATTTATCCTGTACATAGCTTGTTTGTAAATTATCTGTCTGCTTGCTGTCTCCCCTTTTAGAGTATAGACTGGAGTGAAGGCAGAGACTGTCTTTTTCCTCAGTCCTTAACATAGTGTCTAGGACATAGTAGATGTTTAACAAATGCTTATTGAATGACTTATTAGAGCTCTGCCAAAGTAAAATGAACTGAATTGAGGGGGGGGGGCATGGATTTGCCCTGACTGGTCATCTTCATATTATATCTGGATGGCCATTTTCTAGATTTTTTTTAATTGGGCAATCATTTGTATTTGGATTAGATAATATGGCTGCTGAGGTTCCTTCTAAATCTAAAATTCTGTGATTCTAGTATCTCTGACGCAAACTAAAACATTGGAGGCATTTTTTTTGGTCTTTTTCCTTGTCCAAATTAAGAAGCTATTTCTAGCAAAGAAGAGTTAAATATCTACCATTTCTGCAGAGGAGTACTTAGAGCTAAGTAGCAGAGGCATAGAAAACCCATATACTATCATACACCAGGGTGCTTTGCTTGCTTCTGGATACAGAAGATAGATAAACAACACATATAATATCCAAGGAAATGAACACACTTCACAACTAGGAGAGTTGGAATTATCTTGGACTGACAGATAAGCCACATGAAGACAAATAATTATCAGCAAGGACATTTTCCTAGGAGATAGAGGATTCAGATAGCTTCCTAAGGTTCTTTTTATGAACAGTAGTAATCTGCAAGATAATGGCTGATTTACTATAATACTTAAATGCCTTTATGGTGTATTAAACACCAAAAGGAATACATTTAGTATTCAAACTTCACTTTGTGCATTCCCCTGCTACTATGCAATGACCTAAGAGGTGAGTGTGCTGCCAAATAGGCTCATGGACAAAAAAAAAAAAAAGAGAGAGATTAAATTAAGAGTCATAATACAATTCTCCTTCTGGAAGAGAATTTAGAGCTGAGCTATAACTAGGAATTTTTGTGCCCAGGGCAAATATTACAAAATCTACCCAAGGAAACTGAAGTGTACCCTCAGTTACAGCAGACTAGAGAATTATCTCCCCCTACAGAATTATGAAGGAAATAGAGGATCCAGGACACCCATGGGAAGCTAACTAGGCAAAATAACTTCATATTTTAATTAATTATTCTTATAAACTGCTGCTTCTTTGTTTCTGTAGAACTCCATAAATGTCTTTTAAATTTGGTGCCCAGAGACAAAGCCCTGGTCTCCCCACCCTAGGCAAGGTCCTGCTCCAGAGATTAGCCTAACTATTTTACAGATAAGAAAGCTAAGACTCAAAGATACTATGTGACTGATTCAAAGTCCCATAGCTAGTTTTTGATCTTATAGCAAATATTATGACTAAGAAAATGAGAAATCTAATAAAATTGAAGATAAAATCTCTCTCCAGAGCAGTGTGGCATAATAGAATGTGTATTGCACTTTCACTCAGAAGATTGGGTTTGATTTCCAGATCTGTTATTTTCTATAAATATGACTGTTATCCAGTCTTTCTATTGAATTCAATAAAGCAAACTTTGACATAAAACCTTCTAAGGTCAAACCACTATAATACTGACCTTGCTCACAAAGAGCGTATACTGTCATCTACCCTATTCAGGTAACATTCATCTTTTCACAGAAGCCTTTATTATCTTACCCCAACAAGTATAATTAATGTGGCCACTGAAGGTACTATGGCAGACCAACAGGGGCAATATTTGGGTGACAATGGAGCTTTCTGAGAGCCCCAAGATCATGGTATTTAGTTAGCTGCCATATTGTGTAGAAGCAGAGCAATGTCTTTTTTTTTTCTAGATCTATTATGTCATTTGTATAGGAAACTCTCCATGAGGAGCTTCTTCCAACAAAGCAGTCTAGCAGTGCATCTGCCATTTATAGTCTTACCTGCCTAGGACAAATTTCCTAGAGTCACATAGCCAGCATGTGTCAGAAGTTATGTTACAGCATGCAAATAAAAGCTATATACAAGATAGAGAGCCACCCAGTCAATAAGTATTTAGCTAGCCAGGCTATGGATATGAATGAAGAAGAAAACAGTAAAAGCATAGTAATGTAATGACAGGTAATCCCAAAGGAGAATACTATCAAATAGATCAGGGGTTGAGAAGACCTCCAGCAAATGATGAGATTTGAGCAGATCTGAATCTTAAAGAAAGACTTGGGAATTTAGAAGTAGATGTGAGGAGGGGGAACATCTATTATCCAAACATTCCAAAGGAACAAAGACAAGAATTAGAGAGCTGTATATAAAGAATTTGCCTAGGCAACTGGATTATGCCATGCATAAAAGGGGGTAAAGGGAAAGAATACTGGAAATTTAGTGAAGAGCTTTAAACACAAAACAGGTTTTATGTTTCACCTTGACAGTAATAATCAGTCACTGTAGTTGAATAGGGAAGTGACATGGTTAAGCCTACATGGATTAAAGCAAAAGAAAATTGAGGGAGCAAGACCAATATTAGAGACTATTACAATTACATACTAATAGTAATGCCCCAAGTCCAAGGCCCCAAATGAGGGTCTAAACTAGAGTGGAAAGAAAAGAACATATACTGGAGACGTTATGGAAGAAGAAATGGCCACTTTTGGTAAAGAATTGGATATGTGTAATAAGAGTGAGGACTGTAGGTCTAGATGACTATAGTAAGACAGTAAGAAGGAAGTTCAGAAGAGTGGAGGATTTGGGGGGAAAGATATTGAGTTCAGTTTTAGACATGTTGAATTTGAGATACCTACGTGACATCTAGTTCAAGATGGACAAAAGTAAATTGTCAATGCAGGACTGTTGTTTGGGAGAGAAAATATAGTTGTATATTTAGATCTAGAAAGCCTATGCACAGAAATTATTATTGAACCAGTGGGAGGTAATGAAATCATCAAGTAAGATAGTGTAGAGGAAAAAGAGAAGAGGACCTGGGGAACAGAGACCTGGAGGACAACAGTCAATGGGTATGGCCTATACCATTGCAATGTCTTGCTATTTGGTTTGTCTCTCTGCCATAAGTCTTCCCCCCCCCTCCAGTATATTCTCTATCATCAGCTATGAGTGTTTTTTTTTCCTAAAGCAGATGTCTGACTGTGTGCGTGAGTCTCACCATTCCCTACTCAAAAAATTCCAATGGCTTCTTATCATCTCCTGAATCAAATATAACATGTTCAGTTTTCAGACTCTATCCTACACTAGCCTTTACCCTCACCTCCAAGTCTTCTCATACCTTACAAACCTTTACTTACTCTAGAATCCAGTAGCCTCCTTGCTTAGACTGACAGATAAGCACACATAAAGACAAAGAAATATCAGCACGAACATTTCACTAGGGGAACATTTCCCTGGCTGGAATGCTGGAGTCCATGCCCGGAATGTTCTTCTTCCTCATACCTGCCTCCTGGTTTCCCAGCCTTCCTTGAAGTCTCCACCAAAATTCCACCTTCCACAAAAAAAACCTTTCTTGATCCCTGTTAATTCTAGTTCCTTCTCTCATTTGTAAATAGTTATTTACATGTCTCTGCCATGAGGCTCTGAGTTCCTTGAGAGCAGGAAAGGCAAAAGTTTTTTGCCTTTTATTGTATCCCCAGGGTTTAGCACAGTGCCAGGAATATAGTAGGTGCCTAATAATTGATTATTGATTGACTGACTGAAGGTCCAACAAAAGAAAATGAGAAGTATTAAGACAGGTATAAGTACTAGGAAAAAGTAGTGTCACAAAAGTCTAGAGAATAGAGAGTATCCCATACCCCGGAAGAGAGGTGATTGACAGTGTCAAATGTTATAGGGAAGTCAGGATAAAGATTTAGCAAAGGTTGTTAGACTTGGTAGTTAAGATATAATTGCTAAGTTTGGAGAGAGCAATTTCCATTGCATGATGTGGCTGGAGGTCAGATAGCAGAAGATTTAGAAGAGAGGGAAGAGAAAGGAATTAAAAGGACCTAATATAGACAGCCTTCTCAAGATACACAACCAAAAAGGGGAGAAGAAATATGAGATAATAGCTAGCAGGGAAGGTAGGACAAAGTGAGAGCTTTTTGAATATGGAGGAAGGGTGACATGGAAAATAATAGCTAGCATTAATGGAGCAATTTGACATTTGCAAAGCACTTTACACATGCTAACTCATTTGATGTTTCTAGGTAGCAGGACACGAGCCAGTAGACAGAGCAAGATTGAGAATGAGAGACAATAGTGATAATGGGGTCAATCTGCTAGAAAAGATGGGAAGAGGACAAAAAAAATATAGAATCAGGGGGTTGGGGTGGGGTTGACCTTGGCAAGGAGGAAGGCCAAGTTTTTGTCTGAGACTAAAGTGAAAGAAAAATTAATGGTGGCAAGAGGGTGTCTGATAAATGTGAGGTGAGAAGTGGAAAAGATGGAACTCTTGGCAAATTGCTTACTTTTTGTAATGAAGTAACCCCCCACCCCCGACAGAGAAGGTGAGGAAAGGGTGTGCAGTGGTAATCCTGAGGAGAAATGAGTAGGTTTGGCCCAGCCACTCTCCACTTCAGAGAGTGGTACGGGAATTGATTAGGGAAGAGTAGAATCATTGCCATGATAAATTGAGGGCACATTTGAGATCAGAAATTGGATAGTAGAAATTTGTAATGGATCCAATCAACAAAGTTGGTGATGTTTTTCCAGCTGAATTCAACAGCACAGTCAAGAGGGAGGCAGCCACTAAGAGTAGTATAGAACTGGGGTTTGGCGAAGTGTGGTTGGCAACAGAAGGCGGCAGTAAGTAAAAGAGAATGGAGAGTTGAACTACTGAATCAAGGGTATGATATGTGGAAGGGAGAGAAAAGAGCTGCCAGTGCAGGAGTGATTCCTGGAAGTTTATCCAAAACACATAAAGTACAGTATCATCAGACACAGCCTTTACACAGGGAAAAGCATAAATGTGTAATAGCAAAGAGAGGGAATTTGGTATTTTCTTATAAGAGGTCCAGCAGTCTTTGTTGCTGACATGAAGCCAATAAAACTGTTTGTAAAATCAATAGGGGTGAGAACTAAGGGTACTAAATATTGATATGCTGTTAATTAAACAAAGTTATTAACCCTTTTAGAGTCATGTCTATGAAGTTAAATTCACTCTGGTCTGGCATCTGTTTCATAATATTGATCATTGATCACAAATGTCCTTAAGAAACTACTATGAAGGGGCAGCTACGTGGCACAGTGGATAGAGCACAGCCCTGGAGTCAGGAGGACCTGAGTTCAAATGTGACTGCAAACACTTAACACTTATTAGCCATGTGACCTTGGGCAAGTCACTTAACCCCAATTGCCCTGCCTACCCCCCTCAAAAAAAAAAGAAAGAAATTAATATGGAGTTAATTGTGAAATTGCTCTCACAAGCACAGTGGGTGGGAGGCATTACTAGAAGATGTTTGTTGGAAAACATTCTGAGTTACAATGCATTGTAACTTTAATATTAATCAAATCAATAATGTGATAGAGAAAAGATCAAATGCAATCTCAGGCTACATTGAAAGAGACAGTGTCCAGATCTAGGTAGGTGATGGTCCCCTTGTGCCTTATCTGGTTAGACCATAAAAGGAATGTTATTTTCTATTCTTAAGGACATATTTCAGGAAGGACAATGATAAGCTGGAGAAAAAGGAATAGGAGGAAACTTGATAGTTTTCCTTCAAATATTTGACAAGTTATTATGTAGAAAGGGATGGTGACATTCTCAGTTTGACTATCCCAAAAACAGAACTAGAAGCAGCAGGTAGACATTTCAAAAGATGTGAATTAAGCTTAATGCAGGGATAAACTTTTTTTAAGCATTTGGGGTTAAGAAACTTGCTCAAGATTACACAGACAGTTTTTTCTGGGTGTAGTGCTAAGTATCTGAGCCCAGATTCCATCCCCAGGTCATCCCAACACTGGAGCCTGTGTTCTTACTTGCTGAGCCACCTGGCCACCTCTAAGCAATTGGGGTTAAGTAACTTGCTCAAAGTTTGTAATGGGAATGTAAATTTGTAAGATCTTCCCTGCCCCTAGGCTAAAGTGCACCTGGAGCCTGGGGTAGGAGGCTTGTTTTTCATCAGATAATTCCATTGGGCAGTGAGTCAATAAGGTTGTTACATTCTCTGAGCCAGGAGAAGGCTATATAAGCCCTGATATGTAGCTTTGTTTTGGGGCTCACTTTGAGAAGTGTTCTGTGATTTGATCAGATGAAACTCTGGGAAGCTGTTGTTGAGAGTCACCCAGCTTTGAAAAACCAGATGTTGAAACCCAGATGTTGATTTGGTATGGATGTAATGGTTGGACAGTTTGGAAACTGTCTACTTGATCTGTTTCTCTGTATTGATAATTCTGTCTATATTCTGAAGTTTGGGGTGCTGACCTTTTTTCCCCTGAGCTAGGTGAATGATACATATGTTTGACTGATTAAAGTAAGCTTGTTAACCCATTTTGAGTTGCTTTCCTTTATCAAAGCAGATCTAAGAACCTGTGTTGTCAGCCACCCTGAGGGTGCTTGGGGTGCTTGCTGCTACAAGGTTACGCGGCCAGGTGTTTCTGGTTGGGTGCTAAGTGTCTGAGCCCAGATTTGATCCCCAGGTCATTCCGACACTGGAGCCGGTGCTCTTACTTGCTGTGCTACCTGGCCGCCCCTAAACTTCTTAACAATTGTTTTTGTTCAGTTGTTCCAGTCATGCCTAACTCTTCATGACCCCATCTGGAGTTTTCTTGCCAAAGATACCATTTGCTTCTCCAGCTAATTTTACATGAGGAAACTGAGGCAAACAGGGTTAAATTATTTGCCTGAGATCACATAGCTAGTAATGTCTGAAGTCAAATTTGAATTCAGGTCTTCCCAATTCTAGGCACAGCACTCTAACCACTGTACCCCCTACTTACACTTAATAATTAGACCTGCTTCAAAATGAAATGGGCTGTCTTAGGAAGTTATGGGTTCACATAAACTAGCAGTCTTCAAGCAAGAAGAAATGTCCACTAGTTGAGTGTGATGTAAAGAGAATTATTGATCAACTTGCTTGCTTATTAAATTATTGATTCAACTTGTTTGCTTATTAAAAAATGAATGACTGAGCAGGATTTTAATTTCACTGGTCTGGGCTTAGCAATCAGAAGGAGATGTTTTTTGTTTGAAACTAGACCACTAGACCAATTCAGACACTAGACCATTAGATCAATGCAGACTTTACAATAAAAAATCTGGGATTCTAAAGCTCCTCCTTAACCAGCCTTAACCAAGTAGGCAGTCTTTTGTCCATCTCATCTGATATTTCTCCTTAACTTTGGTTAGCAAATTGTTTGAAAATCATCTACCATTAATGGTTATCACCACTACCTTTTGTAAAATGTATACTATTTGTGATCCTATGTGCATTCTGAGGAATTATTCCTAAAAAGTTCTACATAATTGTAGAGTATATACACACATATACACATACACACGTATTGTATGTATATATGTATAAACAGATATGTATATGTGTATATGTGTGTTATATATGTATATGTATCTCATATTTAGAGAAAGGTAGATAATATGCATGCATAAATTGGGAATTTAGTATTGAACATTTGGGGAATGAAACCAACATGGCATCCCATCCGTTCCACATGAAGATAGTAAAATGAATTTTCTAACCCACTGGGAAGGATATCTTTTCAGGAGAATAGGAAGTATGTAAACAACAGGATAGGATGCAGAAGGCTAAATGAACTGAAGTAGACCACGGAGCTAAAACAACCCTACTTGAATGCCTGATCTTAATAATCAAATTGGAAGAATTCTTTAAGATAAAGTAGGCTTTCTAAATTAAATCTGCCATAGAACCTTTCAGTGGGAAAGAAGGACCACAATTTACTATGGCTCATAGAACCTCAACCCACTGTCAGAGCTTTGTTCCCCTCTAACCCCTTTCCCCAAGTGATTCATTCCTAAAAACAAACCAATCTTCTCTTTTTTTCCATTGGGGAATTGTAAAGTATTTTTTAATGATCCCAAACATCACCGTGACACAAAAGTACCTGAAAAATAAACAGCAGCATTCTTCTGACAGTACTGAACGACTGAAAGGCATGGCACTGCTCAGTCTCTGAAGAATTGGAGTTCAATGGAAAGATTCATAGTGGACATCAGTAAGATGTGACACATTACATAAAAGGAAATATACAGAAGTTGTATAAAGGGTGTCAGAAAAATGGGTAAAAGATGATTGCTACAAATATATGACCAGGAAAAGGTGGTGAGAGAGAGTAAAAGATAACTGATGCATAACCTATTGTGTTCCATTGGCATCCACATGATGCCATATTCCAAGTGTTGTAAGGTAACCCAAATCACATGCCACCTGATTTGGAGCCCACCATTAAGCCACCATTAAGCTCCTTTATATGTGTCTTTGTCTTTCTCCTAAATCCTGTAACTGCTTGTAATAGCTCCAAAGCATAGTCTTGGGAAAGAGTCACCCAAGGCATAAAGTCCCCTGCTCCCTTATCTTTCCCTTAAGTTAGTACTTTCCTAAATTAAAAAGTTTTGAATTAGCATTTTGTATAAGGATTATGGTGCAAGTGGGCATAGAGGTCATGGGGCAAATCTATCCCATGCAAGAGACCACCCTGTTCTGAGATGCTGACCAAGCAAGGTCCTCCACCCAGGATGCTAACCCAGCAAGGTCCCCCACACCCTTCACCCAGAACATGACCCTGACCCTGACATGTTCCATGACCACAGCCTGTTTGTGGAATTCCACTGCCCCTGTGACCTCCACCCTGTGCCTTCCATCCTGGTTTAGGAGGGACCCCTGTCACATGTTGCTCCATGTTTCCCAAATTAGCCTTGAGCTATAGATCCAACCAATGGCTGTTCTTGTCTTCTGTATGTCATTGCTTACACTAGCTCCCCTCCCCAATTGTGGTTTTTGTGGTATTTGCCTTTATGAGCTTTGCCTGTACCCCATTTTGGAGTTGCCTGATTTGAGTGTATATTCCAGGCAGTTATGTGCTTGAACAATAAATCCACACCTAAATTTATCTAAAAACCCAGATCTCAGCTTGCTCTTACTCTCTTCACAACACAAGGAAGTAAAAAAGAATGATGATATCTTTTTTCTAGAAGTTTTACAGTCAAATACATAGGGTTATAGATGTGACATGGGACAGAGAAGGGTTGAAATAGGCATGTGGAGTGTGATAAGAGTTAGATTTGAATAAAAGGATTATTTAGAAGCAGTAAGGGCAGTTAAAAATTAGTGTGACTTTGTAATAGACCAAGGAAGTTCAGTTTTGTGAATTTCTGTAGCAACATTGAGGATCTCAGGCATGGGAGTAGAGAAGGAAAGTAACAGTGTGACCTTGAATTGAGGATTACTGTGGCATGAATAGCAACAGTATCAGGGAGTAAAGTATTTAAGGATAAAGGAAATGGTTTTGTTGAACTGGCCAATGCTGTCAAAACTACAAACAGAGAAAAGTAAAGCCAAAACAGGGGACAAGTAAACAAGTACCATTGATAAAAGGGAAATGAGAAGCACAAGGCTCTCTCCAGTTAAACTGCTATGAATTACACACTAAAAATTCACAGCAGTATTTTTGTGGTATCAATGAACTGGAAGTAAATTAAATGCCCCTCCCTTAGGTCTTTGTGGAATGGTTACACAAATTTTGATATATACATTTAAAGGAATATTACAACCCTTATGGAATTACTAATTTGAAGAATTCTGTGACTTAAGAGATTAACAATGGAGTAAAAAAAATCAGGAAATTATACATGATAATTATAATGAAAATGAAAACAAAAACAAAATTGAATGCTGTATAATTATAATGACTAAGCTTGTATCTTCTCCCTTCTTTGCAGAGGTGGGAGACTATAGATATAGAGCATTAAATATACTTCTAGACTCAATTTATGTGTTCACTAGGTATGTCTAGTAGATATTTTTCTACTCTTTTTTTAATTCTTTATGACAAGGGATGAGTCTTTAGATGTGGAAGTGAGAAGGGATATATTCATAAATGAAGGTGATGTAAAATCAAAATGTATCAGTTAATTTTACAAATAAAAGCTACAAAGTGCTATGAGTGATTAGAAGTACTCACTTTTAGCTTAAGGGAGAGGAAACAGAGAGGACTTCATGTAGGAGGTAACCACCAAGTTATGTAGTGAAGAAAAAGTAGGGCATTAATAGAAAGAGATGAAAATAAAAGAATATATTATATGGGTTATCTTATTTTTAAGTGCTGTGAGAGATCAGAATGATCACTTTCAGCTTAATGGAGGAGAATCAAAGGGAGCCTTGTGGAGGTAACTACTAAGTTATATCTTGAAGGAAGGGGAATGTGTTAATGGAGAGAAAACAATGGGAAATGAGGTAAGGGATGAGATGAGCAAAAGTATGGAGGGAGAAAAGGGTGGAATTAGAACTGAAAATGAAGAATACTCTACTTTGAAACAAAGAGTAAGTGAAATGTGAGATAAAGGTAGACTCTACATTGTTGAAGGCACTGAATGTGAGAGGCAGGAGTTTATATTATCTTTAGTAGGCAGCAGAATCCCCTGATTTTTTTGAGTCAAGGAGTGATATATCAGCAAAACTCCTCAGACAGCAGTGTGGAGGAGTGTTTGGCAAGGGTAGAGTAGAAATACAAAGATAAGGTCAGAGGTTATTACAATAGCCTCAGAGAAATAAAATTAAGATCAGAACAAGCATGGCGGAAGCAGGACTGAAGAGGAGGAGAATGGGAGTGATCCTGCAGAGGTAAACAAATATAACTGTATAATCCAAGGTCAAAAAGTGAAAAACACAGAATCAGGGAATGTCAGAACTGGAAGTAATGCAGGTGTTTTCTATTCTAATATAACCTTGACCAAGAATCACTTCTATCCTACAACATCAATAAAAAATAGCCATCTCACCTTTTTTGAAGACTTTAAGAAGAAATCCACTGTCTCCTGAAATAACCCACTCTACTTTTCACCAGCTTAGACTGTTAGGAAGTTTTGTGTTGCTTTGTTTTCTCTCTTACATCAAGCTAAAATATACCTTTTTGCAGCTTTTACACTTTGCACTTACTTCTAAATTCAAGAGTCAAACAGAACCAGACATCCCTCATCCACCTGAAAATTTTTCAAGTACTGGGAGACAATTATTTTGCCCCTCAGCATTCTGTTCCCCAGGCTGATGATTCTCACTTCTTTCAACCAATTTTCATATGTCATGGACTCAATTCACTGTCTTCATTGCCCTCCTCTGGTCATTGCTTCACCTAATCAATCACCTTTTTAAAAACCATTGAAGTTAGGGCAGCTAGATGGTACAGTGAATTGAGCACA
Source organism: Petaurus breviceps papuanus (assembly GCF_028583685.1). NCBI lineage: Eukaryota > Metazoa > Chordata > Mammalia > Diprotodontia > Petauridae > Petaurus > Petaurus breviceps. Next base: position 4,317,632 of record NW_027185761.1, on the reverse strand, counting down.
GGCCCTGGAGTCAGGAGGACCTGAGTTCAAATCTGGCCTCAGATACTTAACACTTACTAGCCATGTGACTTTGGGCAAGTCACTTAACCCCAACTGCTCTCCAAAAAGCAAAAAAAAACAATTAGATTTGGGCCGGCTAGGTGGCACAGTGAGTAAGAGTGCCGGCCCTGGAGTCAGGAAGACCTGGGATCAGTTCCAGCCTCAGATACTTAACACCCACACAAAAAAACTGGCCATGTAACCTTGGGCAAGTTACTTAACCCCAATTGCTTTAAAAAAAAAAAAAAACAGGGAAGTTGTCCAGTTCTGAGTCTCCTATGAAACTTCAATTCCATTTATGTGATTTACTACTTTTTCTATGGCCTGTATCTCATTAGAACAAGATGTTAATACTCTTGAGAACAGAGCCTATGGATACTCTATACTCTAGTACATGCTCTGTGAATGTTAAAATATGTTACTGATTTTTTCTACAGAACACATGAGTAGCAGAAAGCACCCCAGCATCCCCAGGGTGGCTGCCAACACAGGTTTTTAGATCTGCTTTTCTAAAGGAAAGCTACTCAAAATGGGTTAACAATCTTGTTTTAATCAAACATATGTCATTCCCCATGTTCATGGGGAAAAGTCAGCACCCCGAACTTCAGAGAATACAAACAAATTACAAGCAGACAGAGAAACAGATTACAGCAGACAGGATTCTAGCTGTCTGACCATTACATCTATACCCAGTAAGTTACCAGAGAGGGAAGCACCAACATCTGGGTTTTCAAAGCCGGTGGGCTCAATGGCTGCCCAGAGTCTCATCTGGTCAAATCACATGAGTCTTCTCAAATTGAGCCCCAAAGCAAAGCCTCACATCAGGGTATACATAGCCTTCTCCTGGCTCAGAGGTCACAACCCTCTTGACCCACTACCCAATCACAAAGTAACAAGGTGTGGGCATTCTTGAAAAACAAGCCTCCCACCACAGGCTTCATGTAACCATATTCAGCCTATTAGGGGGAAGAGTATATTTTCAAATAAAAGAAGGTTCTCAGAGTCACTTAAGCCTATCAAAGGGCCTGGGGGCAGGGAAGATCTTAAATTCCCATTCTCATAACAACATGTAATCAAGCAGCTCAAAAGACTTCACCTCTTATTTTCAAAATTCCCCAGTAAAGCAGAAATGGAGAATGTATACTTCAAAGGTTAAATATCAAACTCAGCTTTTTTTTTTTCATTAAAACCATGTCAAGGGGCGGCCAGGTAGCACAGCAAGAAAGAACACTGGCTCCAGTGTCGGGATAACCTGGAGATCGAATCCCGGGCTCAGACACTTAGCACCCACCCAGAAACACCTGGCCATGTAACCTTCAGCAAGTTACTTAACCTCAATTGCTTAAGGGCAGCCAGGTGGCTCAGCGAGTAAGAGCACCAGCTCCAGTGTCAGGATGACCTAGAGATCGAATCCCGGGCTCAGATACCCAGCACCACACCCAGAAATAACTGGCCGTGTAACCTTGAGCAAGTTACTTAACCCCGATTGCTTTAAAAAAAAAAAGTCAAAAAAATGTAGAATGCTATCACTGCAAGAAACCTCTGAGACAACTTAATAAATCCAATCTTGGCATTTTAACATGAAGAAGGTGATGTTCAAATCAATTAATGAGCACTTATGAAGTGACTACTGTATGCCTGGCACTGGGCTAGGTGCTGCAGATGCAAAGCTGAAAATGAAATGATCTCTGCCCTCAAGTTGTTTACTTCCATTACATTCAAAGAAGTGATACACACATGGTCCACAAGGTTATATGGCAAATAATTTGCAATGGCAGGACCAGAATCCAGTACTCCTACTCCTAAATCTGGTATTATTATTGAAATTTCCAGGTATTCTCTAGTGAGCCAGGCTTCAGTACATCCACACAAAAATAAAATGGGTCAGATAGTAGCTGAATATTAAGCACCTGTTCAGACTGATAGCTATTTTACTGACTACATCAACAAATAGATTTGAAGTCAGGAGATCTAGGTTCAAATGCTGGCACCAAAAACTTAATAATTGTATGTACACTTACCTTTTTTGAGACTCAGTTTCTCATCCTCCAAATGGGGATAATAATATGTTTACTATTTACCTCATGGGGTTGATGTGAAAAAAGTGCTGTATCTGAATATATTAATAGTGTTATTAATAATAATGGGACTAGAAACTCCTTAGGAATAGTAAGCTCTAGCTCATGTGCTAGCCAATGGAGGTATAAAAACAAGGCAGACCTTGCTCTACAGGAGTTTCCATGCAAATTGGAGATTAAAACATGTGTATTCATCATTGGCAAAGATCCTGAGGGGAAGCATGGTTTGTTTGTTTGTTTTCCCCGAGCTAGAAGAAGAGACTGAAGTACAAATATATTAGAAATCTCAGCCCTTATGTGGAAAGGAAAAGGTCCAAGGGTCTGGCAGAAACACTTCAACAATGAAGATTGCATAGGAAGGGTGCTGCTGCTCCAAACTAAATATAATCTTGTGCAATTAGAGCCATACCTAGTTCATTTACCCATTTAAGTAGAAGATTTCAGGCACAGTATATGCTGCTGGCCTGGACGAATCTGCTGGTGGGAGATTAAGTTTCTATTTCCCACTTCCTCTTTCTTTCCCAATCATTTCTGGATGAACTGGCATCACTATGCCAGGAAATTTCCTGTTTTTTAAATTACTGTTTACTTGCTATATATGACCTATTTTCTTTTTTTAAAGCAATCGTGGTTAAGTAACTTGCTCAAGGTTACACGGCCAGTTATTTCTGGGTGTGGTGCTGAGTAACTGAGCCCAGATTTGATCCAGGTCATCCCAACACTGGAGCCGGTGCTCTTACTTGCTGAGCCACCTGGCTGCCCCTAAGCAATTGGGGTTAAGTAACTTGCTCAAGGTTACATGGCCAGGTGTTTCTGGGTGGGTGCTAAGTGTCTGAGCCCGGGATTTGATCTCCAGGTCTTCTCAACACTGGAGCCAGTGCTCTTACTCGCTGTGCTACCTGGCCGCCCCAATATATGACCTATTTTCAATGAGAAAAAATCGACATTTTTATAGTTACTCTCTTTTTAGAATAAAAAGAAATAAACCTGATTTTTGTCACCTTCTGGGTATTTATTGTTGTTGTTTGTCCTTCATTTTCAAAAGGCCCAGTGACATCATGATGATGTCTTTTTTAAAATATATTTATTTGTTTTCTTTTTCCCCAATTACATATAAAATAATTTTAACATATAAAATAATTTAGACCACTACCCACTGGTGATGTCTTGACATATGTGAATCTTCCCTGTCACCATTCATTTTTTTTTTAATTTAGAGTTCAAAATTCTCTCCCTCCTTTCATTCTTCCTCTCCTCTCTTACTGAGAAGGCAAGGAATTAGATATAGGCTATATATGTGCAGTCATATAAAACATATTTCCATATTAGGTTATGAAAGAAAACAGGCAAAAAAAGTTTAAAAAACTATTTTTTGATCTGCATTCAGACTCCATTAATATTTTCTCTGGAGATGGATAGCATTTTTCATCACAAGTCCTTCAGAATAGTCTTAGATCATTATATTGTTGGGAATAGTGAAGTCATTCACTGTTAATCATCATAGAAAACTGCTATTACTGTATAAAATGTTCCCTTGGTTCTGCTAATTTCACTTTGCATCAGTATATGTAAATATTTCCAGGATTTTCTGAGAGCTTCCTGCTCATTATTTCTTATAGTACAATACAATTCCATCACAATCATAGACCACAGCTTTTTCAGTCATTCCCCCAGTGATGGGGCTCAATCTCCAATTCTTTGCCTCTACAAAAAAAAAGCTGCTATAAATATTGTTGTACATATATGTCCTTTTCCTTTTTGGTTTTTATATTTTGGGGATAGTGGTGGAGTTGTTGGATCAGAGGGTATATGTGGTTTTCTGGTCTTTCATAGTTTCAAATTGCTCCCCAGAATGGTTGGATAAGTTCACAACTTGACTAACAGTGCAATAGTATCTCAATTTTCCCACACCCCCTCCAACATTTGTCATTTTGCTTTTCTGTCACATCAGTCAATCTGATAGGTGGGGAACAGGGGTTAAACTTCAGAGTTGTTTTGATCAATTGTGATTTAGAGCATTTTTTCTTTTGACTACAAATAGCTTTGATTGAAATTGCCTATATATATATCCTTTCATCATTTATCAGTTGAGGAATGGCTCTTATTTTTACAAATTTGATTCTGTTCTCTAATTGTTTGAGAAATAAGGCCTTTGTCAGAGGAACTTGCTTTTTATGCCTTTCCTGAGTCTTGTATTTGGAAGAAAAATTTTCTATTTAGCCCTGATCTTTTCATCAGGAATGCTTGAAAGTACTCTATTTCATTAAATATCAATTTTTCCCCTGAAGGATTATACTCAGTTTTGCTGGGTCAATGATCCTTGTTTGTAATTCTAGTTCTTTTGCCCTCCAGAATATTGCATTACAAGTCCTCTGATCCTTTAATATAGAAGCTGCTAAATTTTGTATTATTATGACTGTGGTTCCATGATACTTGAATTATTTCATTTTAGCTGCTTACAATGTTTTCTCCTTAACATGTGAGCTCTGGGATTTAGCTATAATATTCCTGGGAATTTCATTTTGGAATTTCTTCTAGGAGGTTATTGGTGAATTCTTTCCATTTTTATTTTACCCTATGATAGAATATCAGGACAATTTTCCTTGATAATTTCTTGAAAGACAATGCCTAGGCTCTATTTTTTGTTTGTTTTGATCATCACTGTCAGATAGTATAAAAATTTTCAAATTATCTCTCCTGGATATATTTTCCAGATCAATTTTTTCCCATGAGATATTTCATATTTTCTTCTATTTTTTTATTCTTTTTATTTTGTTTTATTGTTTCTTAATGTCTCATGGAATCATTAAGCTTCCACTTGCCCACTCCTCATTATTAAGGAATTATTTTCTTCAGTGAACTTTGGTACCCCCTTTTTTCCATTTGGTCAATTTTTCTTTTTAAGGAGTTCTTTACTTTGGTGAATATGTGTACATCATTTTCTTTCCATCTGGCCAATTCTACTTTTTAAGGCATTCTTTTCTTCATTGGATTTTTGTATCTCTTTTACCTTTTGGTCTATTCTATTTTTAGAGTGTTATTTTCTTCATTTATTTTTGTGTCACTTTTACCAAGCTATTGACTCTTTTTTCATTATTTTCTTCCATCACTCTAATTTCTTTCCCCAATTTTACCTCCACCTCTTTAATTTGATATTTAAAGCTCTTTATGAACTCTTCCTAGAATTGTTTTGGGGGCTGACCAATTCACATTTTTTTTTCTTTGTGGTTTTTGGATTAGCAGTTTTGGCTTTGCTGTCTTCTTTTGAATTTATGTTTTGATCTTCCCTGTCACCATAATAACTTACTATGGTCAGATTCTTTCTGTTGTCATTAGCTCATTTTCCAGTCTATTTCCTGACTTTTAACTTTATGTTAAAGTTGGACTCTGCTACTGGGGTGAAGGGGACACTATTAAACACTTCAGAATTTTTATGTAGTTCTCTTCAAAGCTAGTTCTTGGGGCCTATAAGTTATCAATTCTTTTAATACGGTATCATCTAGGAGAGATGTGTTTTCTATTCTCCTGGCCTGTGTTTGGTTTGGGAGCAACTGAAAGCATTCTTTTCCACCCTGGAACCATGACCAGAGTCCCTGCTTCCCTGCAATTGCAAGGTCTGCTGTGCTAGTGCTTCTCTTCCCCCTGGGACTATAACCCAGATCCTGAGTAGTGGAAATGCAACAGAATCCTGTACCCAGTACCAGCAAATGGACCACCTCTAATCCTGACCAGTTGTCAAACACTCTTACTACATATGGGCTGAGAGCTCTGGAAACCACAGTTGCCACTGTTGAATCATTTGTCCTCAAGGCCTGATTTGCTAGGGTACACCTGCCCTGACATAGCCTGTGTTAGACTGTTCTCCATTCTTATCCCATTGGATCCAAACTTTCCCACCAAGCTTCAAAGTCACCTTGAACTGGAAATTTGTTTTACCTGTCCTTTTGTGGGTTCTGCCACTCTGGAATTCTTTCTCAGGCATTATTTGAAGTTGTTTTTAGGGGAATTTGGGAGAGCTCAGGTGAGTCCCACCTTTTCTCCACCATCTTGGCTCCACCACCCACTAGTGACGTCTTGACGTGTGTGAATTATATTTACATGAGGGAGAGTTGCACAAAGTGGTCAGCCTCATTCCCTCTTCCAGATTCATTGAGATTGTGGTAGGACAAAAATCAAGAATACTGGCAAAAGCCAAGGATTTAGTGGATGACCTTGGTGTCTTCAATGTTTTACCAAACTCCCCAGCATGTGCTTCAGCCCCCTTCATGGCCATTGAAACAAATTGTTCTCATTCACCCATTCTGCTAGGGGAAGTCCTCACCTGCTTGGGGAAGATATTCCTTAATTCACCAATGGCTTTAAGGCCTATTGTTTACCCTCATCCTGGTGTAGCCTATTTGCTGAGCTAGTTTTACCAGCATGGGCCCACTGCACATGCCACAGTTTCTTGGAGCCATGGGTGAGAGTTGGCCAACAGGTAGAAACCAAAGGTAGCTAAACAGTCCTGAAAAAGGCTCAACAAACCCTCATGCTTGGGGTGTTCATTCTCCATGAACATCCCATAATAGACTACCCAAATGAAAAGAAGATCTAAAAGGAAACTGAGACAAATAGCCTGAGACATCACTTGATCCCATATTAAGCTCTCATTAATGGCACAAAGAGGACTTCACATGAATAAGTAAAAACAAAATTATTTAATGAGCATTAGAGCACAAAGAATTTGTGTGTGTGTTTATGAGAATATGTGCAGGGGGGAAAGAAAAACCAAAGCAGGCTTCCAGGAGAATGTGACACCTATACTGAGCCTTCGAGGATGATGCACATTATGACACCGAGTGACAGCAGGACAGGAGGGGTGGATTATACAAATGCACAGAGGCAGAAATGAAGTGTTGAATTCAGACAACACCTTGTATTCAAATGGGACCGGACAAAAAAAGGTTTTGTACGAAAATGGTATCAAATAAGGCTGGAACCAGGCTAGAGCTAGATTGTGGCAGGTTACTAATACCAGACTGAGGATCTTGTGTTTGTCAGATTTGTTCCCTGAGGAAGGACTCTGTGGATTTGAGGAAACATGCTCTGATAGACAGTACCTAGCACTTGCCTAGGACTCCCTAGTTATCATTATTATATCTATAGCTATTTGAGTTTACAATTGGTGCTCATTTTTTTTTTTTGCTAAATCAATTAAATTTAAATCTTTTCTTCACCTGTGCAAAATCTTCAGAATTTTGGGGGGAAATAAATGTTTATTAGGGGGGAAAAGCCCTAGTATGAAAAAAGAAAAGAAAAAAAGAAGATATACTTGCTATCTATCCAGTGCAGAAGGGACAGTTAATCAGAATTTCAAAGGGCTGTAATAACAGTTGACAATTTACTCTGATGCCTATGTCCAGATGAACAGCAGGTGTGACAAAAGCAATTTACTATTGATTTACCCACTTCAGAGCTTACTGAACCCCTCCTTATTCTCTCTTCTCCTTGTCTCTTCTTTCCCATTAAAAAGGGAAGCAAAAGCCTTTCTGGCCAATGTTTATTCATCATTGTCTCCTTACAATTTTCCTTTGACCGCTTGCCTCTCTTCACTATAACCTTGGCACTGACAACAATTTTCAGATATTATTTTAATTTATAAAACCCCTTGGTTTGGAACTCAGGTGTGCTTTAAGACTTTATTTTGTTCTGATCTCCCTGATATTTTCATATTCATATAATCAGTTTCTACCCAAGCTTTTAGATACCAGAACTAGATATGTGACTTTGGCCTTACCGATACCTATCCAAGGTTCTGTATTCTGATATTCAGAATGTGCTGCTCCTAGCTTTGAAAGAAAGACTGAGGGCAACATAGACAAATGTTGCCAGGTGATAAGGATAGGATTACATTCAGGGATATGCTGGAGTCAGTTCAAACTAGCTAACAAAAGGAGATTGTAAAATTTTCGAGTGATCATTTACACCTCAGGAATCAGCATATTCTGCAAATCAAGGTTTGATTTTTCATTTGTATTCATTGTCTAGACCTCAAAAATTAGTGGAAAAAATGTTAATAATGCAGATTAAGATGAAAAATGGGTCAAGCACATTTTTTTCCTGACTAGTCATTAAACATTTATCATAATATTAATTACTTGTTACCAATTATTATTACCTATAGGATCATAGGATTTTAGGATTATAGGACCTGGAAAGGACCTTAGAAGCTATCAATTTCAATGACCTTGTTTTTATTGAGAATACCCTCCCCCCCAAGAGCTAAGACAGAGTTTCCCAGAGTTACACAGCTCATAGCTATGTGGGATTTGAACCGAGGTCTTCCTGATTCCAAAACCAGTACTTTACTCACTGTATCATCCTACCTCAAAACTCACTTCAGTCAGTTTATACCATTAATAGAGGTTCCCCCTACCACTAATAAAAATGGACCCATATCTCCTCCTAGTTATTCTTGTTTATGACTTCCCTTCCCCCCCCAAAAAAAAATCACAGAGATCCATATTTCATGGGTAGAACCAGTTGGGTTATCTTCCTTCATACTTAGTCCATGATTGGCCAATATTTTTAGGTAAACATTTCTTATACTACAGCTTTTTTTTCCAATTTTTTCCATCAACTCATCATTGATAACATTTCTGGCTATTGATATAAATCACAGATTTCTCCATTGCCTTTTGAGTTCCACAATTTCGAATTTTTGAGACATTGTAGTTTATGATTTGCAATCATATAATATCACCAGGAAACATTAGGATCAAAAATATGGGTTTATGATTTAGGGAGAACCTTGGGATCATTGAAAGTACTTCACAATTTTCCAAATGTAATCCAGGTAATTCACTGCCTCCTACTCAATTCTGAGATCAGTCCATCTGAAAAACCAATCATATATATACTGATGGACTAAGAGAAAATGAGTTTTCCTTCCAACTGTAAATCATAATCTAGAAAACAGGCATTCCTCATCTTCTGGCCTTTTCCCCCGGGTGAATTGTTAGTCTAACTTATTTTAAATTCATGTCATTAAGGCAGCCTTGTAGAATTAGAGGGCATGATACCATCAGCATAATATTATCTGCAAACTGAGGAATTGAAAAAAAATCTCACATTATGTACAAAATCTTTCTTTCATTTGGACTTTTCAAGGACGTCCTATATAGCAGTAATGAATATGGCTTAATGACCATCATGAATATAATTGCTTATGCACTAACATTTATTCCAAAGAATAAATTATATGAACTTAACAAGAGGCAACCAGTTAAATAAATATATGTATGTATGTATGTATACATATGTGTGTATGTATGTGTTTATCTTGGCATACCCTGTAAAGTTTGGATCCTGATGGATTTAATTTATTTGTTTAGTAAAGTGGCATTTAAAGAGACCCATGGTATAGTAAAAACTGAATTGGTTTAGATATCAGAAGATCTGAAATTTCATCCTATCACTGTTGCTTACTAGCTTTGCAACCTTGAATGTGACTTCCTCTTTTCTGGGGCATCAGTTTTCTCATTTGTAGAATGGAGAGATTGAACTTGGTACTCTGTAAAGTCCCCTTCAACTTGAATATGCTATGGCCTTACATTTCTATGTATGTTGGGCTACCCACTATTCTGTGAACATGCCTACACTTTCAGATTCATATTTCATTTCTCCTTCTGCTCTCTTTGCTCAAATCTCCAAATCCAATATCTCTATTAGTCAAAATCTTATTTATTGGGTGGCTAGGTGGTGCAAGTGAATAGAGCACTGGCCCTGGAGTCAGTAGGACCGGAAGTCAAATGCAGCCTCAGACACTTAACACTTACTAGCCTAGGCATGTGACTTTGCACAAGTCACTTAACCCCAATTGCCCCTCCGAAAAGGAAAAAAAAATCTTATTTATTTTTTAAAGACCATCCAGAAGTAACCTCCATAGTGATTTTTTCTCTGATTCCTACAATCCAAAATAACATATCCTCCTCTACCAATTTGTTCATCCTTTTCTCATGCCATTCATCTCTTTCTGTATGTACAGTTATTTGTGTACCTATATTTGACTTAGAGCCTTATATACTGTCTTGCCTGGCACTCTCCACACTTTACTCTCTAATAACTTAGTGTTGCATTCAGCAAGAAGTTCCACAGAAAGACGTTAATGACATAATGTTTTAACATCTGAAAGTCTAAAATATCTCACATATAGTTATTTCCAATATAAAAAGAAACAAATTCCTCTCATTGTTGTTGTCATGTCCAACTCTTCATGACTTCATGGACCATAGCACACTAGTGCTGTCCATGGAGTTTTGTTGGCAAAGATGCTGAAGTAGTTTGTCATTTCCTTCTACAGTAGATTAAGGCAAATAGAGGCTAAATGACTTGCCCAGACTCACACAACTACTAAGTGTCTGAAGCCAGACTTGTACTCAGGTCTTCCTGACTCCGGCCCCAGAATTCTATCCACTAAGCCACCACACTGCCTCTAAATTCATCTACTTAGAACTAAAATTTTACCAAGTTCCCTTTATCCTAGGAATATTCCTTAGTTTCAGAATTTTCCCCAACCAGTCTTTCAATCATCCTAGACTGTATTTCAAATTCCAACACATTCCTCAAGTGAAAGAAGAGATACTCCATGACAGAAAATTAATCATTTTTCTCCTGCTAGATTATAAGCTTCTTGAGAGCAAGGATTATGTATTGTACAGCTCTGAAACTTTCACAGGACCAGTGTCTTACCTTTATTGGATACTCAGTATTTGTTACAATGAATTACATTGCAAAGTGAATGTACCACAGGCCAACCTAATCAAATTTTAAAGAAATATATTTCAGCAATATTAATAATGAACTTGTCTAGAACAAGGGCAACTTGTTCTGAGAGGAATTTTTCCTTCATCTGTGATGTGAAAAAATGAAATAATATATGAAAAATATTTTGAAAACTTGAATATGTTATGTATATATACATACATACATGATGTATATATATATGATGTATATGTGTATTGTTGTTGATAAATATATATCAAATACTGCAAGTGAATATTTTCTGTATTGTCTAGAATCTGGTTATATACTGAAACTGGTACACAAATAATTCTAAGAGATGAAAGATTTCCTTGCCTAGTAGAAGAACATACTAAAGTTAGATACATTAAGACTTGGAAGACAGGAATACAAAAAAATTTACCATATTAGCATTAAATAGATCATTTGAAATACTTACTAGAAATGTGATGACTTCTTTCTTTGTTACAGGCATTATTCACAGCTGCTGCCCATTGTTACCAATTCCTCGGTCTAAATTATCCCTCTTAAGAATTATTTGGAGAAAATTTAAAGATTTAAAGAAAATGAATGTGAAGCTCTTTTTTAGTCCCTCTGACATTGCAAAACCCTACAACAAGGCTCATACATACTGAATCATAGTCTGAACAGGTCATAATTCTTGTGTGTTCATATACTGCCATGGAAAGTCTTTCTAAATGTCCTGTAACTTTGGCCAGACATGCTTGTTGAAATCCAACAGGTGATCAAAGATGTGCTAAAAAGAAATTCTCTTCTCAAGTCAAATGCTTCATTAGAGGCTACAGGGAATTTTCAATCATTCTTGAACATCCAGAGAGAGTTGACCATCAGAGGTACTAAGCACTAAAGAAATAGAAAATGAAACCAAAGCCAAATCTGTCTTTCCTTGTTCATCCTGAGGGATCCGTGTCAGAAGAAAAGAAACATTCAATTATAAAGAAAAAGAAGAGTCCATTTCCCAGCCCAGATGGCACTTTGATTCAAGGATGTCTATCTTTCTATCAGTAAGTATTGTGTCCCATAGGGTAATTCTGACTATAGAAGGCAATATTAAGTTTGTGTGCTCTCTCTTTTGATTACAACCCTAACCACCCTTAGCCCCATGCATGTACATAGGTACAACATCAACAATGACAAAAATAAAGTAGTAGACACAACTAGGGGAATGAAACTATTTGAATTACTAAGCTCATTGATTTCAAACTGGAGATGCTAACCACTGATCAAGTAGCCAGGTAGCCATGTTGGCCAATTTGTTTCTTCATACATAATGATCTATCCCTCATCTGTGGGCTTGTGTCTTCTACACCTATAATCTTTCTTTCAAAGCTCAGTTCAAATGCTACCCCTTGGAGGAGACCTTTCCTAGTCTCCTAAACTGCTTTTATCTTCTGAAAGGTTTTCTTCCATCTACTCTGTATGTATCTTATGTGTTCCAATTTATGCTACTTCCCCTATTAGAATGGGAGTTCCTCAGTGGCAAGGACTGATTTGATCTTTTTTTGTAACCCCAGCACTTAGCATGATGCCTGACATAGAGAAAGGGTTTAATAAATACTTTTCGATTGTTTGAACAATAAAATCAGGGTGGTTGGACTCTGTGACATCTATGGTAAAAACCCAGCTCTGGGCTACCACAAAGACTACTGCTATCAACATCTTGATCATGGTGGTGGTAATGATAATAATGACCAGAATTTACATAGCACTTTAAAGTTTGCAAAGGTCCTTACATACATTATATTATTTGATCCTCACAACAAATAGGTACAATTATTGTCCCCATTTTGCAGATGAAGAAACTGAGACTGAGAGAGATTAAGTGACTGGTTCCCACAACTAGTATGCAACTGATTCAGAACTGAAATTCAGGTCTTCCCAACTCTAAGTCCAACATCCTGTCCTCTGTGCCAAGTAATTTCTCCTGTAGATAGATAGATAGATAGATAGATAGATAGATAGATAGATAGATAGATAGATAGATGATAGATAGATAGATAGATAGATGGATAGATGGATGGATGGATGGATGGATGGATGGATAGATAGATAGATAGATAGATAGATAGATAGATAGACAGACAGACAGACAGACAGACAGACAGATAGATAGATGGATAGATAGATGGATGGATAGATGGATGAATGGATGGATGGATGGATGGATGGATGGATGGATGGATGGATAGATAGAT
>NW_027185761.1:4280601-4304418 GCF_028583685.1 Petaurus breviceps papuanus | reverse complement strand
ATAGATGGATAGATAGATAGATAGATAGATAGATAGATAGATAGATAGATAGATAGATAGATAGATAGATAGATAGATGGATGGATGGATGGATGGATGGATGGATGGATGGATAGATAGATAGATAGATAGATAGATAGATAGATAGATAGATAGATAGATAGATAGATAGATAGACAGATATCTTGTGTGTACATAGTTTTTCCTTGTTGTCTCCTCCATTAGAATGTGGACTCTGAGGAATGAGACCATTTTTTGTCTTTCTTTGTATCCCTCATGCTTAGCACAGTGCCTGGCACATGTAGTAGGATTTAATACATGTTTATTGATTGACTGACTGACCCCAATGATATATTAACCTACCTGTTTTCCCAGATCCTCTCCAAACATTCCATTAACAACCTCATGTCAGTTTTCATTTCTCTTTCTCCTAGTGATTTAGAATATATATTTTGCCCCCTAAAAACTAATTAGTTGATAAAACTAAGACTCAAATAAGTAATTTGACCAAATTTATTGTCTTCCATGCTCTTGCTCCCTCTCTCTCTCTCTCAAATGAGATATTTATAAAGAAGTTAGTCCTGGCAAATAATGTGATTAATAAATGCTTATTTCCTCCCTTCCTTCTCCCTGAAGTCCTTTCTGCTTTCTGTCATCTTTTCCACATTCCTTGGCAATAGTTTCTTTTTATATAGACCTTCCCCTCATTTGCCTGTGATTAACCCATCAGTCACCACATTATTCATTTTACTTTAATCCTGTCTTTAGGATGATCCTTTACTGGGTGACTATTTATACCTACAAAGGAAAAGCAATCACATAAGTAATTCTTGTATACAACAAGAACAGAGGCACTATAATATGCAATTGGAGCTACTATTCATCACATCATGTGGTTAGCATGAAGGAACTTGAAAACACACCACTTTTTTTTATTTTTTTGCCTTTTGGAGGGCAATTGGGGTTAAGTAACTTGTTCAAGGTCACATGGCTGTGTGTGTGTGTGTGTGTGTGTGTGTGTGTGTATGTTAAGTGTCTGAGGTGCACACCACCATTTTGCTATGACTTTCTCTATACCCATTCTGACCCATAGCTTCTCCTCCTGACCAAACCTGCAAGACACATTTCAAGCACCACATTCTACATGAAACCTTTCCCTTCAACTGCCAATCTCATACTACCTCGATTTTAGATACTTCATTTTTTTTAAAGCAATTGGGGTTAAGTAACTTGATCAAGGTTATACGGCCAGTTATTTCTGGGTGTGGTGCTAAGTATCTGAGCCCGGATTCGATCCCCAGGTTATCCCAACATTGGGGCCGGTGTTCTTACTAGCTGAGCCACCTGGCTGCCCCAGATACTTCATTTTTACTTACCTATATTCTCCTTTTATTTGTTCTGTGTGTACATCTGCATATACTAATTATCACCATTGGAATTCTTGCTCATAGAGATTATTTCATTAATTGCATTTGTATACTGAGAGCTTACCACAGTATCTGGCATATAATAGGTGTTTAATAGATGTTTGATTGATTAGTTGACCTTACAGTCTCCCCTAACCAATACGCTCCCCAAAAAATATAGAAAGTTTTAAACTAGTAGTATTGCAATTTTTTTTTTTAATCCAGGGAATTAAAACCCTGCTACACTACTTAGGAAATATCACAGATTTAGCTTAACTCATACCAAGCCAAAAAAAAAACATCTATTCTATAACATCCCTGACAAATGGTTATCCAAATTCTGTTTGAAGACCTATAATTAGAATGAACCCAGTATATTCTGATATTGACCATGTTACTTACTGACAGCTGTAATTGTTAGGAAAACATTCCTTGCATAGAGTTTAAATTTATGTGTCTATCCATCTATTTGTCCCTGTCTGTATGTCTCTCTTGAAATAAAGAGATTTTAAAATATGAAGGCATAAAGGAAATTGATACTGACTAGGGAAATCATAGTATTAGATATATGATGCAAATACAGCATCACATATGATAATACAGACAAATTCCTCATGCAGTAGAAGTAGAGTTATCTACTGGTATTTCAGATGAAATATTTTTTAAATGGCCTTCGAAAATATAAATGTTTCATTCTATTACTATGAAAAAACTGGCAGTTTTCAAATTTGTTCAATTGAAGCTTACCCAAAGGGTAATTTTACGCATATTTTAATAATTTCAAACTGTTTTCAAACTAAAATTTTATAGGAAATGAGGCTATAAGTACAAACAAAATACAGCACATAGAAACTTAATGTATTGTCATTTCTCTTAATTTAACATCTCTAAAGCAACTTCCATATAGTTTGCCATATATACTTATGCTTCTGTATATAATTATGCAATATGCTTATTAATCATCAACTAAATTAAATTATGCTTTTTCTTTTTATATATATATATATATATATGTGTGTGTGTGTGTGTGTATGTATTGTGTGGATATGGTGTGTGTGTGTGTGTGTGTGATGTACACTGTTGTTAATTCAGGTGTTTTGCCAATGTAGACTATTTCTCTCCATGTAGGTCTCTGTACATGTGGCTGCAAGGAAGGCAAGCTTAGATCACTTCAGAGTTTCTTCCCTTCACGTTTCTCCAAAGAAGATTTTGATTCCTGCCAGGAGGTGAAGCAAAAGGTTGGGGCCAGAAGTCAGTCACTCTACTCTTCTCAGCAAGTGAGAGTATTGGGCTAGAATTATATCTATTTGTTTTCTTAAATATTGTCAGTCTAGGGTAATTTTTTTAGGCTCATGCTGTGTTTCTAATCATTATCCCTTAATTGAGGAGTGCTTCAGTCTCTATTTCCAAAATTTGACTCTCTTCCCATTAAATGTCTATTCCATAATGAACACATATAGTGACTAGCAACTAACTCATTTATCCACAGTCATAGCAAAGCAGAAATCAGAGGCATGCATATAAGAGTATGCCGGGCAATACAGAATGAATTAGCTTACTATATGTCAAGCACTGTGCTAAAGCCTCTACAATTATAGCCTCATTTGATTCTCAAAGTAACTCTGGGATATAGATACTATTAGTATCCCCATTTTGCTGCTCAGAAACACACAGTTATTGTCTGAGTATGGATTTAAAGGGAGGTCCTCCTTGATTCCAGGCCCAACACTCTATGCACTGTACCACTTAGCACCATCTTTATCACATGCTTTCTCTCTTACCCTAACTGCAATGTTAATGGGATTTAAGATCTTCCCTACCCATTAATAGGCCTCACCTGGAGCCCATTAAGAGAAGATTGTTTCCTGGAGGCTATCTTATGGGAAGGCTTTCATACCTTTTGCTAATTTCTAATTTGGCACTGAGTCAGGAATGTTGTGATGCCTTCTGGCTCTGAGAAGTGTATATATACTCTGACTTGGTATTTTTCTTTGGGGCTCACTTATGAGAAGGATTTTGTGATTCCCTGAGTGGCCATATGTTCAGAGCTCCCTGACTGCTCAAATGTAAAGGATCTCTCCATCCAGAGATGCATGTAAAGAGTATAGTTGATTCAGGCAGTTAGAGCCCTGCCTGTTGGTCTTTATTTCTCTGCTTGTATTTTCTCTGTATTTTCTCTAAAGTTCAGGGTGCTGACTTTTCCCCTGAACTAGTGAATATAATTAAAAAAGAATTCTGACCCCTTAAACAGCTAGCTTTCCTAGTAAAGCAAATGTATGAGCCTGTGCTAGCACCATCCTGGGTATGCCAGTGTGGTTCCCCATGCAGTAACCAATAATATCTACTCATATTTTTAGAGTACATTACATGTGACAAAGTCTTTTCCTCATGTAGTAACTATAATCAGAGTTGATCTTCCTTGTGGAAGCTGAGGTCTAATTCTGGCCATGTGGGGGCAGCATTGGAAAGGCTTGGGATTTTGATGTGTCCTGGTAAGCCCTTAGTGGTGCCTTGATACTCCTCTATACCTTGATAGTGACAGGAATGAAGGATCCTGCATCAATTAAAAGAGGAGATGGCTTCTGGTTTGGTTTCCTTGCAATCAATTCTCCAGGTGACCTCATGTAACTTTGAGGTTTCCAGTGAGCAGTGTGGAAGGGCTGACTTTTATAACCTAGTATAATTGTGACCATGCTCATATGATATCTGACATACAGACTTATCTGGGTGAATGAGGTTGGGCTTCTACCAGTCTTTTTCTTTTTTTATGTTCCATTTCCTAAGTAGATGGCCAAGCAGCAACCTTGAGATGGATGTAATAGGTTTAGAGGTGATCTTGAGAGTTCCAATAGTCTGCAAGTCTTCAAGAACTGTGGCGTCAGCACCTACTGAGGGAGTAGCATCTGACAACAGGGGAATCTTCTGTATCTAGAAGGGGCATCTAGGTGACACCGTAGGTAGAGCACTGGGCCTAGAGTCAGGAAATGCTGAGTTCACACTGTCTTTAGACAATGACTTCCAGTGTGACTCTGAACCAGTCACTTAAGCCTCAGTTTCCTCATCAACAAAATGGGAATAAAATTAGCACATAGGGTTGTTGTGAGGATCAAATGAGATAATCCTAAACTTAGCACGGTGTCTAGCACATAGTAAGGACTATATAAATATTAGCTATTATTATTAAGAGAGGATAGCTTCTGACAGGACTGACCTAAGGCTGGCTGTTTGGCCAGCACTCATATACCAGGAATTGTTTGGACAGTGCAGAGCTGCATTGAAATGAAAAATGACTAATTAGGCACTTTGACAACTGTTTTTATATTCTAATATGTTAGCTATAAATTGTTACTAAAATCTGCTTTAAATCATTCTGTCACTGGGCACTGAATCTTCTATGTTTAGCATCTCTGTTTATCTGTAGGAATGAACTAACCATTTCTGAAATAATTTAAATTGAATGTTAAGTACCTATTATTCTCTACCATTTTTGTGAACACCACATTTGAACCATGAACTACTAAGCAATAGGTAAATTTAACATAAGGACACTGGTGTGGGGAATTAAATATGTAGATGAGAATGTACATGTTTTTGATTTACATAATGTTGCCCAGTAGCAATTCCTCTCAGTCTTAGCTGTGCCAATGACTACTCTTGTGACTTAGGACAAGTAACTTAAACTTTTTGATCACCAGTCTCTCCATCTGTAAAATGGAAATGAGCATATTGTACCTCTACACTTCGTAGGATTGGTGAGAGTCTACATTTTAGGAACTACAACTAGGCCCAAGAGGTGAAATCTTTGACCCTCACTGTTCTGGGCCCAAGCACAGGGTTCTATTGAGTTCATTCCTTGGGGGAGACTGCCTCTAATGAGTGATTCTCATTCTCATCTACATCTTACTGGAATGGTTTACCAATGCCTTCTCCAGTCATTTTACAGAAAAAGGAAACTGAAGCAAACAGGGTGAAGTGACTTGCCCAGCAGCACACAGATAGATGCACAAGTGTCCAAATGTTAATAATTACTGTGTCTGAGGCTGGATTTGAACTCAGGAGAAAGAATTTTTCTGACTTCAGGCCCAGCACTCTATCTATTGTATCACCAAGCTGCCCTCACAGATATATAGATTTTACTATTTGCCCCAAATTAATTAACCTTGCACTTGCCAGAGTGAAGTTCATATACTGCTTTTCTGTTCTATCATAAGTCATTACGATACTATCAAGTGAATACTAACCCCAACCTATGCTACCCCTTACAATTTATCATTGACAATTCAGCTGTTCCCTACCTGAAAGATCTTGGTGTCCAATGCAAATAAGTAAATTTCCTAATAAACTCTTATCCTGGGGCACACAAAGATGTTAAATATGAATGTTCTAGCATCTGTCCCTGAAGAACCCAACTGTTTACATTTTGCCATCAAGAGGAGTTGAAACAAAGAGATATAGAGATAAACATACACATAGATATAGATATCTGTCCATCTACTTGTTCTTACATATTCATAGTCACATGGTGTGGTGCAAGGCACAAAAGCTATGAAGTTAGAGGACCTCAGGGAGAGAGAGAGACCACTTCAGAAGGAGGGAATGAATTACCCAAGCCTAAGAGGTAAGGTAGCACTCTACATGTGTGAAGACAGTGGGTGACCTATTAAGGTTACAGTATAACATGTGGGTAATAACCCTGGGCATTTATACAGGACTTCCAAATTCCCAAAAATATTCCTATTTATCTCATTTAAGCTTGACAGCTTCCCAAGAAGGAAGGTACTATAGGTTTTCTCATCTGCATTTTATAGAGGAGAAAATTGAGGTTCAAAATGGTTTAATTAATTAGTACTTACTAATTAGAAGTAGGAGACAAAGAAGATCAACCTGAATCCAAGTTTAGCATTCAATCCACTATATCATATTCTAAAAGATAAGCCTGGAAAGATTGGTTGTGGGGATATGGTGAAAGCTTTTACTGTCATGCTAAGTATTAAAAAAAATCATTTGTTTTGTTTTATATTGTTTTTATTTTCCCAATAGGCAATGGGGAGGCAATAAAGATTTTAGAGGAGTCACATCAGCAAAGTTCTACTATGTTAGACATAAGGGAAATTTCTCCGAGGGGGCTTGTTGTAAAATATAAGGAGGTCAAATTGTATGTCAAGTTAATATTTGTGTTTGAAGGAAAAGGATGCAGGAAAATAAGCCAGCAAGATGTATCTTTTTCTGGGGAACTATTAGTGTAAGGCTTCAGGGCTTGGTTAGGAGTACTCTATTATGTGTCAAATTCATGTTTATGAAATGGTATGTGTTAGGTTAACATTTATGCATATCGTGACTTAGGCAAATGTTACTCTGTATTACCTATTAAGCTAATGTTTATGTTACATCATGTTAAGCTAATGTTTACGGTGTAGTATATTAAAAAAAACAAAGCATATGCTAAGTGGAAAAGAATTGTGGAAAATACCAGTGACATTCCTTTGTCAAATGGTCAAATCCCATCCAAAGATTTTAGCTGTCAATATGCTATGTAGACTCACCCCAGTTACTCCCACGTAAACATTCCCTAAAGAAATTCCAGGATGGTTCACATGTACAGGAGAAGTGTGCAAATATTAATAATTATTGTGTGCTGACATTTGTAACAAGGAAGGATTACATCACAGTAGAAAAGATATGGCATTCACGAAGGCTTTTCTAGATCTCCATTCAGAGCAGAAATTCACAAGTTTTGCCGGACTAACACAAGGAATAAGACTTCCTGAGACACTCTATTATCCTTCATGCAATGGCAATCTTCTGTAAGGCAGTCGTGAGAGGACACCACTGAAAAACAGAATAGAGGGCTAACATGCTATAGGAAATTTAATCAGGTGACCTTACAGTATGAAATAGTACTATCCAATACAACAAGAATATTAATTTTAATTGCTTTTGGTTTTGAAACTTGAAAAAGACTAAGTGAACTATGTTTTTTTGTTTACTTACTCACATTTAGGTTAAGCCTAAAAAAATGGACCAAATAAATTTTCCTTTGAGAGAAAAAAAAAGTTTTATTTTGCCTTAAAGTTTACATTGAGAAAAATCATCCCATGAGCTTTTCTTTAATGTAGATCCCATTGGCTCATAAAGCATGCCATTAAGACTCATTGGTAAGAAGATCTCCCTGGAGCAATCATGGATAGAGGCCATTCTATCTATACCATATGGAACAGAACTGGACAGATACAAGTTCCCAGGAAGTAACAAAAGGAAGGAAGAATATAGCATCTTTTTTTTTTTTTTGCTTTTTGGAGGCCAGTGGGGGTTAAGTGACTTGCCCAAGGTCACACAGCTAGTTTTTGTGTTAAGTGTCTGAGGCCAGATCTGAACCCAGGTCCTCCTGACTTCAGGGCTGGTGCTCTATTCACTGTGCCACCTAGCTGCCCCAGAACATAACATCTTAGTACATATGGACATACAAAGAAGAACTTACAAGATAAAGATGTGTCTCCAAATTATGCAAAAATCTATTTTGTAATTAGGAAGCAAAGCAAATTTTGTTCTTCTCAATGCTTCCTCAAAAATTTTCCAAGAGCAGTTAGCCTATCTCTCTTCTTTGGGTCTGTCATACTATATCATACTTAATATGGATGTATGTATATATGTGTGTAAACTTGTCTATACACTATGGACAAGTGGCACCTTATCAGTAACAAGTCAACTTTCTGACATGATGATTTATAGATCAATATAAATGATATGTTAGACTGTGCCAGTGGAGCTAATTTCAAACCTGAAACTCCCCAAAACAATAAAAATACAATGTACTATATTCCAGGGTCTGGTTCAGTACTCGGGTTTAAACAGATACTTAATAATTGTTGTTTAATTGATTTGAATCTCTAACACCAAGCATAATGCCTTATCAGTAACAACAGTAAAAATTGGCATTTTAAAGAAATATTTGGGCTTGGTAGATGGGGACAGAAGAGTCAAGGTTGACTCAAAGTTTTCAAAATGAGGTGAATTTTTTTATTTCATCAACAGTAATAGGAAAGTTAAGAAGACAAGCAGGTTTTTGAGGGAAAAGATATCTCAGTTTGAGACATATTGAATTAGAGATATTTATGGGATGACCAGGTAGAAATACCTAACAAATTGTTGAACGGACAATTTGAGAGTCATCTGTACAGAGGTGATAGCTAAAGTGATGGGAATGGATGGGAATGTCAATGGAGAGAATATAGGTAAAAGAACAAAAGGGGCAAAGGAGGGGAGTCACAAAAAGTAGAAGGGAGAAAGAAATAAAAATAACTAGAGATAAGACTGAGAGGAAGCAGTTAAGAGAGAAGAACTCAGAGAAAGCACCATGGGAATAAACCTAGGAAGGAGATAATATAGAATCAATGAACAAAAAAATGGTGACAATTGTTGGAGAGAGGTCAAAGAGGAAAAGGAGTAAAAAAAAAAAAATAGTACTGCATTTGTCAATGAGTAGGTCACTGGAAACTGTGGGAAAAGCGGCTCCAGTAGAACAGCACAGATGGAAGTTATCTTGCAAATGGTTAAGTAATTTGCATGGGGACTTGCCAGGAATTCATAAATTCCCAATTAAAATAAGTCAAATAATTTATTTCACCTCCAGAGAAAATGGTGGAATCCTGATCATTACAAAGCTTTGTCTGGTAGCCAATAGGAACAGAGGAGCTGAGTCTAATTTTGTTTTAAAATTTTACAAAAGCAGAGAGGTAGGAGATTCTTTTTAATCTAATCAATAGGATTAAAGTGTAAAAAAAAGTACAAAATTACTGTAATTTTGCTTAGAATCCTATAAGGAAACATCTGTGGGCGGATTCAGGAAAAAGGAAGTACCACTCTATACCAGCTGCCTTACCCATCTGTGGAAAACTTACCCTGAAGCTGACTGCAAGATTAGTGATTCCTTACCTGGAGCCTCCATACCTTCAGAAATCTCAGTCATGGCTGCTCATTTTCCCACTCTACTTACCAGCTGTCTTGCTCCCATATTGGTAGCACCCCTTTTACCCTCTTCTTTATCATGTGGCCCCCTATCTCATTGGAATAAAAATTCTTTGAAAGTCAAGACCATCTTGTATTCTTGTTTTTTAATCCCAGTGTTTATCACAGTGACTGAAACATACTAAGTGTCTGATAAATGTTCTATCATATATCTACTTATATACCTCCCTATTTACCTATCTTTCTATTGATGTCCCATCTATTGGATATTTCATCCAAATCATGGGAGAAATTGGAGCATTATTATACACTAATATTTATGTCTTAAGAGGTTGAAATGGAAGGTGTGAAGTGAAGGACAAGGAGGAACATTATCTCTGAAATAGTTTTGAAATTATTTTAACTTCTACTCTTTTTCTCTTCTTTCTACATCTTTTCTTCCTTTCCTCCCTCCTATTCTCTCCTTTTGCACTCATCATCTCAGGGTCACTGTCAATAAAAATGGCCTATTTGAGTCAGGAGATAAAGAGGGAAGAAAATTTTTTTTTGAATCATACATGTATCCCCCAAACAGCCCTCATTTTAGGCATCACATACATGTTTTCAAGATTCCTGGGAGATTCTGCATAAATTATACCATATCTAGAACCATATGCTTTGGCTGAGAATTCAACAGTATGATGAAGGCTTCAAGCTGCTTTGATGCCTGATAAAGATCAAACTGTTTGCAAAGAAGGAGTTGTGGTTGCCAAGAATAGTTACGCACCTTATGTTCATATTAGTGACAACAGAAAATTTGGTATTCTCCAATACATTGCAAAATGTGACCAACAATTAAATCTAGCAGATGAGATAGCCTGCTGCTGTCCTTATTAGAATTTGGAAGTTATAGAAAGTTAGAAGGAACCTCATAATAACCTAGCACAATGCCCGCATTTTATAAATGAAGAAACTGAGGCCACAAAAGGAAAAGCAGCATGCTTAAGGTCCCACATAAAGTTAGTAGCAAAAAATGGAATTCAAATTCTGCTTTTCCAAATTTGGCACATTTTTCTTAGTCTCATATCATATTTCATTGGGTTGACACCCAATGAAAAGGCTGTAAGTTCTATATTCCAAACACATTTTATACATATGGTGCAATTGGGGGAAAAAAAATGTTAGATCTGAAGCATAAGGACCTTAGTTCAAATCCTAACTCACTACATTGGGTAAATCAATTCATCTCTCTGGGCTTTATTTTCCTTATATGCAAAAG
Source organism: Petaurus breviceps papuanus (assembly GCF_028583685.1). Taxonomy (NCBI): domain Eukaryota; kingdom Metazoa; phylum Chordata; class Mammalia; order Diprotodontia; family Petauridae; genus Petaurus; species Petaurus breviceps. Next base: position 4,293,789 of record NW_027185761.1, on the reverse strand, counting down.
GGATGGGATTAGGTCAAATGGCCTCTAAGTTCCTTCCAGCTCTAATCTTGTGATGTATATGTCTTAAAAGGCATCATTTGTATCACTACTCTTTTGTATTTACACATTTCCTTTCCAGGCACTATTTACATAATATTCAGGTCATCTCTGCTTAAACTGGTGAAGGACTCCAATGTAGAAGTTAAAACACTTCTAAAGGAAACACAGAGGCAGGCCGGGAAGGCGCAGCACAGCCAGCAGATGCAGAGGCAGGTCCAGAAGGGGCCTGATCAACTCTGAGGGCAAGTCTTCCCACCAACCACAAGGTCCACTACCAGGCCTATCACCAAAGGACTGGGACTGGAAAGAGCAAGGTAAGAAGCAGATACAGGGGCCCCTGTCCTGGACAGCAAACACTCCTGGAGCTACCACTTCATAGCCCAGAAATTTAAAAAAAAAAAAGCCCCTTTCAGGACCTCCAAAGTCCAGGATGACAGAGTGATCCTCACTTGCTCCAAACTTCCCCTCTGACCTTGAAGACATAGTAACTCTTGCCCCAGGGCAAAACCCTCTACAGTAAAGGCTTGGGATCCTAGAGGAAGGGCTTGGCTAGGACTCTGCCTCAAAATGGGTAGAAAGCAGACTACAAAGACAAAGACTCTGGAGTCCTACTATCCTCAGAGGGAGGAATCAACCTCAGAGGGAGACAATGTAGACTCCACACCCAAAGCTGAAAATTCAACAGGGAATGGGTCCCAAGCACAGAAGGCTCTCCTAGATGAGATCAAAAGAAACTTTGAAAACAAAATGAGAGAGATAGAAGACAAAATGAATAATTCTCTCAAAATCAAAATAGCAGAATTAGAAAAACATTATAATGAGGAAAACATCTCTCTAAAAAGAAAAGTGTATGATATGGAAAAGGAGCTCCAAAAATTAACCAAGGAAAATTATTTTCTAAAAACTAGAATTAACCAAATGGAAACAAATAACTCTATGAGGAACCAAGAATTAGTCAAGCAAAACAACAAGAATGAAAATTTAGAAAAAGAGGTAAAAAAAAAAAAAACACTTCTAAAGGAACTACTGTATGATGAGCATTGGGAGAAGGTGGCATGGCACCATGGAAAGAGCATGCCTCCTGACTCTCAGGCCCAGGGTTTAACAGACAGCCCAGGTCTGTTCTATCACTATCTCACTGCCTATGAGGCTGCATGGAATTCACCTTAGCCTCAACTGTCAAATGAGAGGATAAAATGAACTGGCCTCTCCCAATCCACCTGTGCTCCAATGATTCCCCATTTCCATCTATAGGGGGCACCATACCATACTTAAAGACATAGAGGGACCAGAAAATATTGATAAACTTCAGAAAACCAAACTGGTATCAGATCTACTCCATTCTGTGATGTGTGTGTTGAAGAAAGGCATCAAGAAGGGTAAGGTCACAACAACTTGAGCAGAGATACAGCCTATTGAGGAGGTCTCTTTTCTCTTTAGCTTCAGTTGCTATCATGGCTATTATTGTAAGACACTGTTACGATGACATGTTTAGTGTTTGGCTTATGAAGGGAAAGGACTATCTGGCTTGTATGCTCAACTGTATAAATTTAAACTTTATAGCCAGTGATGTGATCGAAGGTCACCAATGGTCAGACACTGAGATGCTCAGTAGTATGTTTCATCTTTGTCAGAATTAAGTGGGGTCATTGTTCTCTTTCCTGAATGTTTATGGAGTGCTAACAAGCCCTCAGCACTTTAGAGAATGGAAAAGTAAGTGGTCTATTCTCTCATATTTTGAGGAAAGAACAACTTTCCCAACAAAAAAAGGAACTTTTTCTAACCTGAAGGTCAATCTCATTTTTGAGGGATAATTATTAATGCACCCCTTTTTAAAAGATGAAATAATCAACTATTAATTATTCAAAGAATTTAATTATGCACAAAATCTGTTATATTTCCAAGTATGTTTCCACTTAAACATATGCAAATGATTAAAGCAATAGCATATAAACCAGCACTTTACTTTGAATTAAAATATATTTCAAATTTGTTCTTTTAATTTTTCAAAATCAGAAACATCAAGGGAATCATTCCTGAAGCAATATATATATATATATATATTCCCTATCTTGACATTTCATTTATATCTTAAAGAGTTTTAGCAAAAGGAATACATTTTATGACTTTTTCCCTAGAAATAGCAGATAGTTTTTGAAAAATCTTCAAGATTACAAAATTAATTTAAACACATTTCATTTTAAAGCAATTGGAATCAGCTCCTTAAAATGGTATATTTTATTAACTTTAGTACTAAGATTTTATTAAATACTAAAAAATGTGAACAAGATTGTCACCATACTTAAATATTATTCATGTATGTTATGAAAATAAGGATTCTCAAAGCACACATAACCGCTGAAGAAAAACCACTATTATTAGATAATTAGTATATCCCCCATAATTAAAATTTTGAATGATCAAATGTTTGCATAGATACATATTTCTTAAGTATTTAAAATGTCAGAATTATCTCAAATTTACATTAAGCAATTTGTTATATTTTCTGGATAGCCATTCATTTTTAATAAGATCTACTAAGAGTGGGTGTAATGATTGAAAATTCACCTTGCAAAATGTCTCCCTGTTAATTCTAAAAACTACCAATTCTATGTGTGGTGGTAGATTCATAGCTAAATTTTTTTTTTGCTTCTGTACTAAATGGCACAAACAGGTCCTAAATTTAGATGTGGAAGGGATAAGGCTGGGCAGAGCCAAGAAAAGAACTCACCTGGCATAAGGCTTTCTAGTAGGGCAGCTTGGCAGAGTGACTAAGATGTTGGATTTGGAGGCAGGAGGATCTAAGGTCAAATCTTGCCTCTAATAATTACTAGATGTATGACCCTAAATAAGTTACATAACCTTCCCAGGGATCTCTCTGGAACCAACTCCAGAAGTGTGGAGAGAAAGAAAGTGACTTTGTAAGTTACTTTTGTAAGGGAAATGGGCTCCTCAACATGTCTTTGACTTGCATTCCTAGAAAGTTTGAAGAATTTCCCATTGGGTGAAATCATGACTTCTCTCTTGGTTAGAGAGACAGAGAATATTTTTCTAAGTTGTATAACTTCTCTGGTTTCTGCTTGCTATTGTTTGAACAAATGGTTTTACTCATCCTTCACTATTTACAATGGTCTTCTATGTACTGGCATTTGATGCAAATGTGTCAAACTCTGGATTGTAAGTTAAAAGACTACCCCTGCCCCTTTCAAGGATAGTGACCAGGGAAGTTAGAGCCTTTTGTTTTGAACCTAAAAATCATGTCCTGAATCAGCAATATTTAGGGTATAAGAAATATAATTTTTAATCAGTGTTTCCCCTTGAGCCTCCTGACCCATGTGGATATCAACATGGGAACACGCCTGGTCATAATCTGGTAGCCACCTTCTTAAACAATTCTTACTAATCTGGTGAAAGACTTCAAATTCTCACACCATGCTCTAAATTTTAGCATTCTAAAACAAATCCCCAGTTGTCTCTCACCCAAGTTATGACTCTGGCTAGTGAATTTATTTGACTACATTTCTTTCTGCATTTTTGAGTGACCTACAGGGTGGTGTAACATAAGAAAAAGTAATGGTTGGGAAGAGAGTATGGAGGCTATTTTTCAAACCTTCAATGTACTACTTTTCCTTGAGGTATGTAGAGTTCAACCAATCACAGATTATCTGGTTTGTCTTCTTGCCACTAAGTGTTTTTTTTTTCACTTTTGACCTACTGTATGAGACTGAATTTCCTGCTAATATTTAGTATAGAGTTTAAGGCTTTATCTGTAAGGTCCAGCTCTCTGGCTGATTTATCATGGTATTCCCACAGTCAGAGTGCTACCAGTACCATCCCAAATGATGACACAATTACCCAGAAAATTAGCAGCGATTTATCTCTTCAAGTGGCACATTTAACTGTGGGCTTCAAAAGGAAGCAACAGCACAATTCTTTCCCAAGAAGCAAATAGAGACCCCTGACTTCCTACAGATACAGAGAGGAGACGAGGTAAGTCTCAGGAGCATTTCACAGAATTCGTGGAAAGTTACCTTTGCAGTTCCTATCCATCAAAGGCATTCTTTCACTTTCTGATTAGCCTAGGTTTGATATTTTGTCAATCCTCTTTGAAAACAGATCCCAAAGGCTAGAAATCCATTTCCTGGTGTGGTCCTTCAGAATCCCTGCGTGTAGATGGAGCACTTTGGGGATTCTACCATCTGGTTGTATTGGGAGACATCTGAGCTTGCAAAAAGAGAAAACTTTTAAAGTCCCTCTGCTGAAAATTATTTATTTTGGATTCTACTGATGCAAGTGGAGTTTTCAGCAGTGTTGGAATGCTTTAGAAGAGAACACTTTATTAATGATTTATCAGTTGGAAGGAAAGCTATAAATATTTAATTGTCTTTAAATGAAACACAGTTAAAACATCACAGTTCTCTTCTTCATTGTTAAGCTGCCACTGACATGGATTAGAACCTGGTTGACAGTTTCTTCCATTGGGCTTGCTTGCTGTGACTGCCTCAGAGGACCAATCATTTCTCCTCACGATGGCTGGCTCCAGCAGTAGGCTCAAGCATAGACTTGGTAATAAAACAGTTTAAAGAGGAACAAACATTTCACTTCATGGAGATAAATGTTTCTTAAGATACAATTCATTTCAACTCAGTGACTGAGGAAAAGGAAGGTAATTTCCTTTACAAACTTTGCATACACCAACTGTCCCTTTGACCATTTGCTAGCAAGGGTGGAAGCAGGATTTGGCATGGTCATTCAGAAAAGTAGAATTTATTCATGACAGCTTGATTGAACTGGGCAGATGACCTCAATGGACTGTCCATTCAATCCTCTGTCACCTTTGCTCCTTCTTCTACTTTGATTATGGAAGGCCCTTATCCTCCACTCCTTCTTTACACTCCCCCCATACTCTTCTTACTGCATCATGTCTTTCTTCTAGATTTCATTTCCTCACCATTTCTTTGGATCATGCTGTAGAGCCACAGATTTGAGGCTGAAAGGGACTTCAGAGATTATCTAATGCACACTTCCATTTCATATACAAGAACAAAACTCCTCCTCCCACCTCAGTATTTTTTGGAAGGTCCCTCTTTTCTTTTAGACTTTTAAGGGGCTTGAAAACCATCATGGATTCAATAGTATTTGAACATGTTTACCTTTCTTCCACCTTTTACTCCTAGTTTGGCCTCCCCTAGTCTTGGTCCTGTGCTGCTAATAATCATGTCATTGCTTTTTTTGAAAGCACAGATGGTATGGATATTAAACCTACAAAGGATACAAAACTGGCAGGGACAACTAAGACTCTGGAATATCACAGATTAAAGTTGACTGAATCTAATGAAATAGAACCAAATAGGAAGATATGTAAAATAATATACTCATAGGCATGTGTGTATATATATAATATTTATATTATATTATATATAATTATATACATGTATACACACATATATAGGTGTAGACATATATATGTGTGTTATGTGTGTATATACACATATGCCTATATATAGATGTATAGATACAGGTTGTTTATGTGTATACCACTACTTTCTTGCTCTCCTCATACCTGCCAGATAATCCCCTTCTCATGATTCCATTGGCATCTTCTTTCCAGTGGCACTAGAGTTCCCTAGTCCACTGTCTTTAATCTATAAAATTAAAATAGTGTGAACTAGATAGCGTCTGAGATTTTTTTTAACACTCTGAGAGTTCAAATTTTTATTGTCATATGAACATTTTCTTTATATTCCAAATATCAATCTCGATGGCTTTCTTTTTTTCCCCTCAGTAGCAAGTTGACTAAAAAGCAGAGGTTGGTGAATCAAAGCCAATCCACTCATCAGTAAAGGGAATGCCTGATGTGGAAATTATACTTCCCCCTGCAAATTAGAAATTCTTCCATAATTTATAACCTTAAAGAATTGCCCAGAAAGGCACTGAAATGTTAAGTGATTTGCCCATGATCCTACACCAACTTATGGGAGGTAGTTGAACATAGGTCTTCCTAACTCCAAAACTGGACCTCTATCCACAAAGCAAATTGCCTCTGATTGAACCTTGTAGGCACATTAAAACTGTCTGTTGAATTGAATTGAATTCCAATTTTCTTCTCTGTTTTTTTTTCACCTTACTTTGTTCTTTTAACCTTTAAAAGACTTGGAAAATATGCATTAGTTGGTATTTTGAAATAACTTTTTCAAAGTTCAATCTATTTTTTTTTTTCCTTCTGAAACAACCACCATACCTAGAAATTGAGAAGTAGGGGCTTAAAAGAAGGGCTAAATGTCAGGGCACATTACCCCTCCCCTAAACCTCTGAAAAAAAATCACAAGGAAGAAAAAAAATCTTTATATATAGAATGTATTTTTAAAGTTAGAAATATAAATATCTGAAGTAGATTGCATTTCTTTGACTGTATCCCTAGAAAATGTTTGACACTTTCCCTCACCCCAAAGAAATCACCTCCTCTAGTTCCCTATTTGATTCTTTCCCAGAATGATCATGAAATTTAAACTGAAAAGAATCCCCAAAGATCATCAATACCTTACCTTTAAACTAATTAATTACTAAAAGTAGTAACATTTGTTCAAATTTACATTTAAATTATTGTAAATAACTGAAATATACGTTCAAATTTTCATTATTCTCCCTTTCTTGTTGGGGTGGAGAAAAATGCACATCCATGTGCCCTCATAAAAGCTTTCCCTTAAATGGGTGGCATTCCTTAAAGTATGATTTACTTTGTAATTATGAATCCATTTGTTTCACTTAACGTACTGAAATGAGTCTCCTTTAAGCACATGCTAATGGTTAGCTTTAAAAAATGCAGCAATGATCTATTTAATAAACCCAAGTGCCTGATAAAGCTGACAGTCATGTTCTTGGAAAGGATAACAAGTGTAATCAGCTTGCAGAGTCAGTCACGTATCTTTTGGGGGAGGGGGGCGTGATAAGCCTGAGTGCAATGAGCATTTTATTTCATTTGCATGATGCCAAAAGCCCAGCATATGCCTTCAGTGGGCTGATTTGAATCTTATGAAAATGGCTGTCATCCCCATAATTGAAATGGAGCTCATTATGATTCACTAGATTTGGTCTTCCCACAAGGAGACAGACATTTGTTAGAGATATGACATGATCAAACCGCACCCAGTACACGACAGACAGGCCATAAGGCCCCAATATGGACGGTTTGCTCTAGGTAAACAAAGCTGGCAAAGTAGGAAACAGCATCCATGGACCAAATTCTACTATACCCAGGAGGTTAGAACGAGGAGTAGTTGGTGAAAAACACAAACAAAAGGATAGAGATAGCCTCCAGAGGTAAGGGATTCCATCTCCCTAGAGGTCATTACATATAGCTGGATGGCTACTTGTCAGGGATGCTGGTGGGGGGGGAGGGGAGGAGGCACCCCTGTTCAGATATAGGTTCAGGTTCAAATATAGATATATTACAGGACCACTTTGACCTTTCCTTTGACCTCTGAAATTCTGTGATTATATAATTCTGCCAGGCTTTCCCTTCTCCCTGAAATTCTCTGCCTCTTCATCACTACTGCCTGCCACCCCTAAAATCCCACCTTTTATAAGAAATCTTTCCTCCCACTCACCCTGTAAGGCTAGTGCATTTCCACTGAGATTATTCAAATGTAGATATAGATATATGTATATGTGTGTATGTGCATGCATAAATGTATACATCTGCATGTGTGTTTTCATGTTTGTGTGTAACATGTATGATGTACACATATGTGTCATGTATATTTATAACACATGTGTGTATCCCATTTAAATATAGCTGTTTGCATGGATCCCCCCCCTCCAATGGATTGTGAGAAGAGAATGACTGTTTTTGCCTTTTTTTTTCTACAGTGATCACTTAGCACAGTGTTTGGCACATAGTAGGCGCTTAATAAATGTTCATTAACTTATTAACATTAGCTAATTTCCTGTGTGTTCTTTGCAAGTTACTTGGTAGAATGTAATTTAATCTATGGGCCTCAGTTTCCTCATCTGCAAAATAAGGGGATTGAATTATATGATTTCTCAAGTCTCTTCTAGCGCTACCTCCTGATTTAAATTTCTGCATATTAATATTTATATTTCTAGATTATTATATAGATATTCTATAGATTCTATTAGATTATTCTATAGATAAATGATGAATAAATTAATAAATCAATAAACAACAGATAGACTTTTTTAACAATAATGTTCTGGTGATGCCTCCTGCATGAAAATTGAGATTCAGTAGCTAAGTACCCATGGGTCTCAGCAAAGACCTTCCAGAATCTCGTTCCTCAACCTCTGGTAGAGTTTTGCCCTGATTTTTGTGAGGAAACTGCTTATGGGAACAAGAGTCAAAAGGACCAAGGAAGCTGCCATCATGGTAGGCAGGAAGTCCCCAGCATCAGCAGGGTGTCCTGAGCCAGGAGAGTAAGAAGCAGAAAGTGACTTTATTACCCTCTACCACCACTCCTTCCTTGCCTTCTCATCCCATTCTTTTCAGAGAGGAAGACTGTTCTTCCTTGGGAAGTATTTACCTTTGTTTTAAAAGTTTATGTGACTAGAAAGAAGAGATATGAGAGGACTACCCCAACCCACTCCTTGACTGGAGGTGGGAGGTCCATAGGTGTTACATACGCTACAGAGGTTTTCAGACGTTTTCTTTTTATTGTTTTTTTTTTTATTCCATAGTGGAAATATCGTAAAAGACTGACTATATTTCCCTCCCTCCTATTCCACCTTCTACTTATTCTATTCTCTTCTTTAATCCTGTCCCTTTTCAAAAGTGGGTGCTTCCAGGTTCCCTCTCCCCCAGCCTGCCCTCCCTTCCATCATCTCCCCTCTCATCCCCTTCCCCCTTACTCTCCTGTAGGGTGAGATACCACATTTAGTGTGTATGTCATTCCCTCCCTAAGCCAAATTCAATGAGAATAAGGTTGACCCATTTCCTTTTGCCTTCCTGTTCTTCCCCTCCATTGTGACCATTTTCCCTTGCCTCTTCTATATGAGAAAGTTTACCCCATTCTGTCTCTCCCCCATCTCCTCTCATTATATTCCTCTCTCACCTCTTAATTACACCTTTTGAATTTCATCCCTTCCTATTAAATTGGTCCTGTGCCCTCTATCTATGTACACCTGTACACATATATACACACATTCACATATGTATTCATATGCCCATATACTCTCCTATATAGACATATATCTATATATCCTATATAGACATAGATATACATACAAATACATTTCTACTCCATTCAACTATTCTCATAAGTTTCATAAGTGAAAATTATCATTTTTCCATGTAGGAATGTAAATAGTTCAACTTTGATAAGATCCTTATGATTTCTTTTCCTTGTTTACCTTTTCATGCTACTCTTGCTTCTTGTATCTGAATGTCAAATTTTCTATTCAACTCTGGTTTTCTCATCAAGAATACTTGAAAGTCCTCTATTCCACTGAATTACCATATTTTCCCTTGAAACATGATACTCAGTTTTGCTGGGTAGGTGATTCTTGGTTTTAATCCCAGATCCTTTGACCTCCGGAATATCAAATTTCAAGACCTTCAATCCCTCAGTGAAGCAGCTGCCAGATTCTGTGTTATCCTGATTGTGTTTCCACAATATTCAAATTGTTTATTTCTGCCTGCTTATAATATTTACTCCTTGATCTGGGAATTCCAGAATCTGGCTATAATATTCCTAGGAGTTTTATTTTTGGAATCTTTAAGGAGGTGATCAGTGGATTCTTTCAACCTCTATTTTGTCCTCTGGTTCTAAAACATCAGGGCAATTTTCCTTGAGAATTTCTTGGAGAATGATTTCTAGGTTCTGTTTTTGATCATGGCTTTCAGGTAGTCCAATAATTTTAAAATTCTCTATCCTGGATCTATTTTCCAGGTCAGTGGTTTTCCCATGAGATATTTCACATTGCCTTCTATTTTTTCATTTGTTTGGATCTGTTTAATAGTATCTTGGTTTCTCATAAAACTAGCTTCCATTTGCTCCAATCTAATTCTGAAGGAATGATTCTCTTCAGTGAGCTTTTGAGAATTTTTTTTTCCCAGGAAAATTCGGCTTTTTAAGGCATTCTTCTCCTCATTGCCTTCTTGGGCCTCTTTTGCCATTTGAGTCAGTCTATTTTTTAAGGTGTATTTTCTTCAGTCAGGTTGTCGACTCTCATTTCATAATTTTCTTGCATTGTTCTCATTTCTCTTCCTAATTTTTCCTCCACTTCTCTTATTTGGTTTTCAAAATCCTTCTTAAGGTCCTCCATGGCCTGTAACCAGCTCATATTTTTCTTGGAAGCTTTTGGTGCAGGAGTTCTGACTTCACTGTCTTCCTCCTGTTCCATGCTTTGATCCTTTTTGTCCCCAAAATAGGAGTGTAAAGTTGGGTTGTTCTGTTTGCTTTGCTTCCTTTGCCTACTCATGTTGCCACGCAATTACTTGACTTTGGGGATTTTTGCCACAGTAGGAGTCTGCTACCAGACAGGGGAGCTCTGTCCCAAATGCTGGGGTTTTCTCGGCTGCTGAAGGTATTATTTGGGTGCCCTCTCTGAAGCCTCCACATGCTCTGGCAAGCTGATCACATACCCCAGGACCTCCACCCTAGACAGCAATCCAGATCCAAGCAGGTTAAAGCAAGAGCAATTGCCCCTCACACTGGTCACTTGGTCCCCTTACAATCTGCAGGATTCCAGGAGCTTAAGCTGCCACATGGTGGTGGCTACATGGCCGTGGCACCTCAGTGGCTTCTCGCCCTAGGGGCAAAGGCTGGACTACACTCCCAATCTACCGGATCTCAAAGTCCATACTGCACTGACATCTCACTTTATCCTTAGCATCTATGGGTTGATAATTCTGGAAACGGCTACAGTTGTTGGTGATCTGAAGTCGCTCCAGCCAGTGGTTGGTCAGGCCCACTCTGAGGCTAAAACTTCTGGTTTGAGCAGGTCTAGTGTCAGCTCCCAGAGCACTGTGCTAGCTGCTACCTGACGGCCTGCCAGCCTGTCCTCAGTAGAAGGTTAGCTTTTCTGTGTTATTTTGTGTGTTCTGCAGCTCCAAAATTTGTTCAGAGTCACCTTTTACGTGAATTGGAGGAGGTGGGAGCCGGAGCCCTACCAAAGTCCTGTTTCTACTCCACCTTCTTGACTCTGTCCCCTCCCCCCCCCAAGCCTTTTTCAATATATTTATCATTTGGGCTGATCTTTTTTTTTTCTTTGCATTTTATTTTATCCTTTTAAAATGTTATTATTTAGGATGACTCTCACCGGGGGAAGGGCGAGGGATGTTATGGAAAACTATAAATGATTTTTAAAACTAGAAGACATGAATAAAATATTTTTAAGTAATAATTTTTAAAAGTTAATGTTTTTTTCTTAATCTAGCAAATATGATAAAACTGTTGTTGACCAATACAATTGCTAAACTTGTTGGGGAAGGCAGAGGAGGTAGCTGACAGAAAACCTGGAAGAGAGAAAATGTAAATTACTGGGATTTATTTCTACAAAATCCAACTTGGTGCTTCCAGAACTTTGAGTCAGGAGAGGTTCAAAGAGGCAAGGATTAAGAGAAATGATAAACTGTTTGCAGAAGTAGTCTAATACCCACATGTGACTGTCAGACACAGAAAAAGTAGCAGCCATTTTTTTCCCCTTTGTCCTAAAAGCCTACACTGGGCTTGAAAGAAAAAGTCATGCCTCTGAAGGTGTTGCTAAGGAAGTCCCAGTAACAAGAATAAAGGGGAAGCTAATTAAATTAGCATATCCAATGGCTCTTTGGCTCAATGAATGAGTGATTACTCAGTCTACCTATCTGGACAATGCTATCAAGTAGTTTTATCACTGAATATTTTCATCTCCTATTACCAAGATATTGGAAGTGCTTGCATAAGATATCACAAGCACATCTACAGAGTGATATAAGGTTAGCTTACTAAAAATAAACTGCTGTGTTTCATTAGCAAGACTGAGATCCAGAAAAAAAAAAAAACTTGTGATTCCTATTGGAGTTTGAATAGAGGTGACATGCTCACAATGCAACACAGGATAAACCCTTCCTTTTATTGACTAACACCTATACACAGTGGTGCTTTCCCATTGGCCCACAGTCAGAAGGATGTTGTATGTGCATGTAGTGAGAGACAGGCCCCAATGTCACTGGCAGGGCAGCCACAGTAGAGATGAATTCCTGGTATCCTGCCCAGAAAACAGAGGTTTCATAATACTTGCCTGCATGGCTGTCTATTGTGAAAACTCCTGTGACTCTATTTCTGACAAGCCTATAATCACAAGATAATGTGCAATGTGTGTGGCCTTCCATGCAAGAGGATGGCGTTCTTATTGACTTACTGTCAAGCCGCATCTCTTGTGGCCTCTATGACATACAGAAAGAAGGTGCTTTGGGGAGAAGGAGAACTGCTGAAGGCTGAATAGGAAAAGGACAAGGCTGGGGGATGAGGGGGGAGGCAGCATGACTTAAAAAAAAGGAATAAATAGGAAGAAAAGAGAAGCTGGGAGAGTAGAATGATTAAGAATGAGCTGGAGGAGGATGGAGGAAGATGATCATCTCTCCCATTTATGCCCCCTTTTCTCCACTCACAATCACCATCCTTTTACAAGCCCTTACCACTCCTGTCTGGACTATTTCAATAGCTTTCTGCTTGGTCTTTCTGCCTTATTCTCTTCCCATTCCAATCCATCCACCTGCTAAGGTGTTTTTCCTAAAGTGCAGATCTGACCATATCAGCTCCCTTCTTGATAATATTAATAATAATAACTATATTTATATAGTGTTTCTAGGTGCCAGGCATTATGCTAAGCACATTACAATTATTAACCCTCACAACAACTCTGGGAGGTGGGTGCTATTATTATCCTCATTTTACAGATGATGAAACTGAGACAAGCAGAGGTTAAGTGACTTGCCTAGGGTCACTCAACTACCAAGTCTCTGACGTCAGGTCTTCCTCACTTATGGTCCAGTACCCTAGCTGTTCCAGGTTCATATCTTTTTCACATTGTTTCTGACATTTGTAGCAGCAAGCACCCCAAGTGTCCTCAGGGTTTGCCGCCACCACAGGTTCTTGGATCTGCTTTGTTAAAGGAAAGCAACTCAAAATGGGTTAACAAGCTTACTTTAAT